>NW_027160053.1:354-4656 GCF_002600585.1 Cystoisospora suis
CTAGAACACATACAGTAGTAGTAATAGTAGTAGTCAGCGTCTCCGTCAGTATACATACACAGATAGAGATGGGTACTACGCAGAGATATCAAGCGTCTCTACATATAGGTGTGTCTTCCATGCGGTGATGCATCATNNCGGGTGATGGCGTCGTTTGGTGACCTGACGATCCTCCCAGGATCGTCGATCTGTGCGTGCGTTCTCTAGACTTCGTTTCTTCCATGCGGTGATGCATCATAGGCATTCCTCAAAACACTTGTAACAGACTATATAGCTATATATATATATATATATGTGTCGACATCTATCTATGTACTTATATATATAGATATATATATACATGTATGTACGAGCCTGTGCGAAGAATCTACATATGCACGTGCGTATACATATACATACATATGTATGTATATGTATACGCACGTGCATAAGTGACGCGCTTTCTGAGTCCTTCTATGTAGATATCTATATTTCCATATATATAGAGAGAGAGGGGAGACAAAGGAATGTAGACAGCTATATCTCTTCTGTATGTATGTTTCTGTAAGTGATGGATGAGACAGAAGATGTTTGAGTTTGATCTATTTCTTTCTTTCTCTGTGTGTGTGGTGGATTTGTTTGAATTGGGTCGCTCAGCCGGAAGTGTACATGCATAATTCCACGGTCTGTCAAGACTCTCATCACTTTAGCGTCTTTTCCGCCTTCGCATCTTTTCTTTTCCTCTTCTTCTTCTTCGCATGCTTCTTCCTCCTGTCCTACTTTGTCGAGTCTTCCTTCTTCATCTCCATCTTCTCTTCCTTTGCACTGCTCTAAAGCCTTGTTCAATTCTTTTCTTTCCTCTAAAGCACCTCTCGAGAAGAAGACATCTCTCTCGCATGCAGAAAGAGAAAGTTCCTCGTCTGATACAAAGACAGTCAAGACGAGAGCAAGCTCTCTGAAAGAGAAAGGAGTCCCTTCTTCTTCGGTATCTTCTCTTTCTGCAGAGCAAGATCAAAGACCAGCTAAACGGAGAAACGAAGAAGAGAAGACAGAAGAGAAGGAAGAGGGACATGAAAAGAAAAGAAAGATGAGGGTGGGCAAGAATAAGAAGAAAGAAGAAGAGGACAGGAGAAAAATAGGGGAATTTTCGCGAGGAGAGAGGAAAGAAGAGAAGAAGAGAACGACACCAGGAAAGAATAAGAAAGCATTCCACACAAGACAGAAGAAAGGAAATGAAAAAGAAAGAACAAGAAGAGGAAGAAGAGACAGAGAAGGTGTATGTACACCTCAAGGCGAGGATGGAGATGAGAACCGGATCTTCGGGGGTGGATGTGCTTTTCTTCCTCCTGAAGACGACCTACTAGGAAATAGAGAGAGGAATGGAGAACGAAAGAGGAGTAATCTATACTGCTCCGAATCACGAAGAATTCTCTTTTCCCCCTTCTTTACAGCTGAAGTTTTGTCTCTCTCCAATACCTGGGCTATATGTGAAGAAATCTCTACGAGAAGACGGAGAAAGCTCGGTCATAGCAAGACGAAGAAAACAGAGGAGGAAGAGGAGAAGAAGAAGAGGAAAGAACTCTTCTCTTTTCAGGTCAACAAGAAGAAGAAGGAAGAGAATGTAGAGCTGGCGAAAGACAAAGAGAGATCACATGAGATGCGCGAGAATGAAAAAGAAGAGAAACAAAAGAAAGAAGATAAAGAAGATAAAGAAGAGATCAACGGAGAGGTGAAGAAAGGGGTGTGTATGCGTTGCAGTGATGACGGTGACAGGGATGGAACTGACAAAGCGAAAAAGGAAGCAAAACTCCATTCTACCATGGGAAAGAAAGAAGAGATCTCTTCCCTAGATGAAACACCAGAAGAAGAAGAAGAGATTCGCGTGTTTCATGTAGAAGATACCAACTCACTTGCGGGATTTCTCATTACCACACAAATCGAACTCGATAAGGTAAGAAAGAAGTACAAAAAGAAAAAGAAAAAGACACAAGAAATGACACTCCACTCATTCTCATCTATCTTCATGGTCTATCTGTCTATCCATCCATCTCTAATCTATCTATCTTTAATCTATCTATCTGTCGATCTTGAATCTCTCTACGCATATCTATCTACCTATCTCTATCTTTACTCTATCTGTCTACCTATCTTCAGTCTAAATATCATGTGGTTCGTCTATCTATCTAGCTATCTACCTTTAGTCTATCTGTCTCTATCTCCACCTATTTTTGATGTATGTATCTATTCATCTTTCATTTGTCTATCTTTCATCTGTCTCTGTCTCTGTTTCTTCCCCCTCTGTAGTTGAGAATTTCTGTCGCATCGACTCTTTTCCTCTCCCTCTCTCCACATCACGACTACTACTACTACCGACTATTAGTAATGCTACTGACAGTACGACTACTACTATTCCTATTCCTATTATTCTTCTTAATACTCTCACTACTACGACTACTACTGCAACTACAGCTGCTGCTGCTCCTCCTCTCATTCAACGCCGCAGCCATCAGGGCAGGGGGTGCGATAGGAATAATTCTAATGAGAAGAAACAGACCAACAACATTCATCATCATCATCATAAGAAGAATAAGAATACCACCTACAGCAATACGAGTAGTAGGAGGAGGAGTGGTAGGAGTGCCAGACTGATGGTAATAAGAAGAAGAATATAACACTTGGAGTAGAGACAAGAGGAGAAGGAGGAGGAGGAGACGAGAAAAGAAAGAAAGAAAAGAGAAAAAGAAATTCCGAGGAGGGACGCTTAGGCTTATCATTCTTGTAGTTGATGACGTGGCTCAGCTCTAGGATCAGTAGGCATCTACTTAAGGAATTACACATACATCTGTACATAAGGCGATATACATACATCTTTCCATACACATACAGAGAATTATACAGATGTATAAAGCTTTACGGATGCGGTGGCTGAATATCCATGAGAAGGCCGAGAAGGTTTCTGATACTCTTGTAGTTACTCTAGATGACTCCTTCTACTCCAAATCGCCCTTCATACAAATATATGTATATACATATATATATATATATACCCACAGTATACTATTCATATTAGAAACACGTACCAGAACTACAAATGGAGACGTCCATAAACATATATATATATATATTGATATATATATATGTTTATGGACGTCTCCATTTGTAGTTCTGGTACGTGCCTATCTCCCTATATAGATTTATCTCTGTATGTCTGTATATCTCCTTTGTCTTCTTCTTCTTCCTTTGTTTCTTGTATGCCTGGCTCCTTTGTGTATCTCTTGTATGTGCGTGTGATACTTCTCTGTATAGGGATTGTATTTAGGCTCTCTCTACCACAGTAGTAATAGTAATAGTAGTCATTTGAACTCTAGCCAGGGAGGAGAAGGATTCTTCTCTTCAGCACCCTCGACTTCTCGTCATCGTCAATCGCCTAGTTCGTCTCCTCATCTTCCTTCGCATCCGCCTAGCACCCCCCTTTCCACGACGACGAGCATAGCCCCCTCTCTTCATGCGCAAGCTTCTTCTTCTTCTTTAACTAGGAGACAGGGCGTCTCGTCTTCATCTTCTTCTTTCGATGCTTCTCCTGTCTATCTCACGCCGACGTTGACTGCGCCGGCTCTGATTCTTTTGGATGAAGAGATAGCCGTCCGTGAAGGAGATATTGTCTCTCTGAAACTGAAGAAAAAGATCTCTCCATTCAAAAGTTCCGTTCCGTCTCAGGAGAAAGAGGGTTGTGGACTTGCAATGAAGAGTGAGAAAGAGAAAGAACAAGCTTCTTCATCCACTGATAGAAGAAGTGAGAAAGATTATGATGCTGTGAAAGATCCACGACACGAAAGTTGTCGATCCATTTCTTCTTCTCCTTTCTTGTTCTCTTCCTCGCCGGCAACTTGCTCTTCTCTTCCTTCTTCTTCTTGTCTGCCTTCTTCTCCTTCAAGAGGAAAGACACATCTATCAAGTGATACTGAAGAGCTTCAGATTCGTGAAGATACGAGGGAGACACCTGCAGCAGAGGGCTTTTATGACGATGAGGTATCTTCCCTCACTACGACTACTACGACTACTACTACCGATCCTTCTCTCCAATCTCGCTTAGCATCTCCTTCTTGTTCTTCTCTCCCTCTTAAGTCTCCAGAAAGAAAAGAAGATGAAAAGGAAGAGGATAGAGTTGCCTCTTCTTCATTTTCTCCAGATCCTTCTGCTTCGAGTAAGAGCCCGAAGACAGGGAAGACCTTGTTGCTCTCTTCTTCTTCTTCTACAGACAGGTCTAGAGAATGCCATTCAACACCGGGTATCTATCAACCTTCTTCTCCTTTCTCTTCTTCT
>NW_027160054.1:0-494 GCF_002600585.1 Cystoisospora suis
TCCATGGTGCCCGCGTTTCACACGCGTAAGTCCTGAGTACCGCCTGTGTTCCTTCACCCCTTTGCTGCCTCGCACCTTCCCTCACGCGTCGTGTTGATCCTTTACCGTCTTTCCCCTTTCTTACGCAGCTTAGTGCGGCTAATGATCTTTCCTTTCTCTTTCGTTGTGCTGCTTTGTTTTCAACCTTGCGATTGTTTTGCGAAAACGTTCTCGGGGTCGTTCCGATCGCCCCCTTTCCCGTAAGTCCTTTCTTCTTCCCTGGAAATTTTGCCGTCTTGTGTACGTCGCCCTCGCTAATTCCACCTTCCTCCGCGTGCGACTGCGTTACTTTGCAGGACGTGTCTGCAACGCAGCCATTCTGGATATTCTCAGCTATGATAGCAGTCTCACCTTTAGGGCCTTTAAGCCCAATCCTTGAGACTTTCCGTTCTTGCGCCACAGTTTGCGCTATGAAGACTCGAGTTTCCCCCGGCCATCCTGTCAGATCTGGCTGG
>NW_027160055.1:0-263 GCF_002600585.1 Cystoisospora suis
CTCCAACGGCTCTGGAGAGCGACAGAAGGAGGGCAACCGGTCGTTAGAACGGCCCTAGAATCTACTGCTTTAGAGGATTCAACAAAGTACGCTAGGGAACTTACCTTCGGTCGAGTCGAAGTTCGGGAGAATCCAGGGGAAGTGACTCGGGGAGATTTCATCCAAGGGGAAGAGACTAGTGAGGCACTTCCTAAAGTTCGTCAGGGAGTGGAAAAGAAGAAAGGGCCAACGGAAGGAGCTGAGTGTTGTGATTGGGAGTCCGA
>NW_027160056.1:0-273 GCF_002600585.1 Cystoisospora suis
ATGCACCGGCCGCCGCAAGACAACGGGCGGCGCACGCAGAAAAGCAGAGGGCAGTCCGGAAGAGAAAACTACACGCCTTCTAGGCAAAAGGCATCAATGGAAAGCAAAACACATTTGCTATCCATTGATCCACAGTAGGCACGAAAAGAATAGAGAAACACGCACAGGAACGACACCTCGGTCCCCGGGCGACCGCAGCGGCTCAACGGGGACCAGCTCACTCGCCGGCAAATCGAGCCGGGAAAAACACGGTTTCCACCCGATCCCGGGCAG
>NW_027160057.1:0-20902 GCF_002600585.1 Cystoisospora suis
CCGCTGCTTGAGGGGCTACTGGAGCTAACAAGGAGATCCATAAGACAGGTTGACTAGTCCACGAACTGAGGCTTTTCCTCTTTTCTTGACAGATTGACACACAAGCTTGGCCACAAGCCTCTCCCGCACCCTTCGTGTGAATTTGGCTTCATTCTTTTCGGTCTTGCTTTACCGTGCAACAGCTGCGTCTCTTCGGCGGGCACTAGACAGCCATTCAGTGAAATTCAGCACTGGCAGGTGTGTCACTCAAAAACGCCCAGCCTACAGACGAAATGGGAAACGACCAGGCAGTTCCCGGACACGGGGTTGCCGGAGAGAACTACCCCGCAGCCTGCTCCACGGACGGGCAGGCTCAGAATTCGCCGTCCAGAGAGAGCCTGGCCGTCAGCGAGGGCCACAGTGAACTGCAGGAGTCGCAACAGCGTGATGCAGCCGCTAGGATAGAAGGTAAGACAACGTCCGGCTGTGATGAGCACACACAGTGTCAAATTCGCTTTATAGAAGTTCCTGCACTCTCCGGAGGCCAAGAGGACGCGGCCAGAGGCCAAGATTCTGCCCAGTCCTGTCAGCCGCCCGGTGATCAACAAGAGGAGACAGCCGCTCAACCCCAGGGACCGCGCTTCAGTCCCCTCCAGCTGCTAGCTGTCCGACAGCGAACTCGTTGCCATGAAGCGGACACACCATTAGCCGGCCTGAAGCTGTGCGAGAGAGAGGTGTGCGAGTCCAGTCCACCTTCTGCAATGGCCCGGATGGAGCTTGGGGGCGGAGCCACACCACTCGGCTGCAGTCCCATCGTGCAGCACCCTCCTCTTCGGCCGTTCTATGCAGGGCACGCCGCCAAAAGCCCTACATCTGTAAGGACCCTCACACATCGGACTCCTCCGACTCTTGCATTCGCAACATCGTACTCGAGTCTCACCTGCCGTGCTACCTCGAACCCGCCATCGCGGCAACTGCTGTAGCGGTTGTGTCGTTACTTCCCTCTTTCATCTGTTATGTCGTACGGAATAAAAGCGCCAACTCGGAAAAGGTGATATTAAGAGGAAGTACATGTCGGAAGCGGCGTTAGATCCGCCCCGAACTGATCAACTTTCGCGTAACTCTTTTGCTGGCCTCCCTCTTGCGCATCCTTCCTGCTTTCGCTCCTTTGACACGGTATTGTTCTTCCGGTGCGACTGCGGTCTCAGGCTCCTTCACGCGCCCTTAGTCTCTCCATTCCCCCTCCCCCTCCCTGTCCGCCGCCCCCTCCTCCCGACACAGACGAGACTCCGCCTGGAAATGGACGAACAACGCCGGTCGGTTTCAGAATGCTGCCGGGGTCACCGTTGCCAGGCGTGCAGGGCGGTGGGGCTTGTGGAACTGCCTCGCTGAACCCCTTCGCCCCGGCTTTCGAACCGTATCACAGCATTCAGCGGCACACACACCTGTTGCGCCAGCAGCGTCTTCGGGTTGCCGCGACTGTGAGCGGTGCCAGTACAGCTCCTAGTTTGAAAAGTGCACGGACCTCTCTCGCCACCTTCACTCCAGAGGGTATTCCCCAGCAAGGGGCCGGCCGAACACTGTCGTATCTGCAGCCTGGTGCGCGAGAGACTCGGTTCAGCACTACAGGGGGGAGCCTAGCTCACATCAAAAGTCATGCGCCTCCAGGATTCTCTGCCGTAAACACACGCTCCCCAGTATTCAGTGCAAGTGCTCAAGGAGGTTTTAGCTCTGGCCTTTCCAGGGGTTTTGGTGGGTCAAGTAAAGGCCTAGGCGAAGGCCTGGCCGAGGTGCTTGATCCGTCCGAAGCAAACAAGGTGCTCCTGCAACTGGGAAGGAAGCTTCGCGTGACGCACCTACAAATTCAGGCGACAGTCAAAAAAGCAGGGGACTCCGGGCTTCGACTGAACGACTTGCCAGCAGCATTTATGAAGGAGCACAACGCCGTGCTAGATCTACGCAGCTTAGGGCTCATGCAGATTCGAGAGCTTATAGGCGGCATGGGCCACTCGCTTATTCTTGAAGCACAACAAGAACGCCTGACACACTGCGAAGCTGCGGCTGCAAACTGCAAACCTGCCACTTTCGGCGGCGCTACCCATCGCGGGACAGTGGAGGAAGTAGTCTCAGCCATCAAAGGAGCGAATCAGAGTCAACTGTCGCCGCTGTCGTCTATGACGTGGGACGAAGAGTCTCAGCTCGTCCTGAAGTTAGGAGAGCCGTTGCCCCCTGTTATGAAAGAGCTGCTGCAACATCTTCTTGTATCTCTTGTTGCAGATGCTCTGCACCACGTTGGCCCTCCCCCGTTGGTTACCCCGGCTCCCCAGCACGCCGCCGCACCTCTCCAGCAAATCGCACTTGCCTCCCTCCTGAACCCCACTTTGCCAACCGCTCAGCCAGCATCTCCTGAAATGGCGACAACGCCTGTCTCCGTCTCCCCAGGAGTGTCTGCAAGTTCTCAGTCGCCGATCACGCTTGCCGTGAGCTGCGGCACTGCTTCACCGCTCGACGTCACGCCTTTCTCTTCAAAAGCGGGCAACAAGGAGTTGTTCTCTGTAGACACAGCGCGGAGCCCGGATACCCATAGCAAGGGGTGGCCTGGTCCTCATGCACGAACAAGGGGCTTGCCTCTCCAGCTGGTGCCTACGCTCTGGCAGCTGAAATACGGCCTTCGATGCAGCTTGCCTGCCATGCTGGAAGCCTGCGGCTACAGCTCGCTGCGAGCGTTCGTCAGCCAAGAGTTGCCGTGCCTACAGATATCTCCTCCCGGATCACAGGTCATGTTGAGGCTGACACCGACATCGGTGGCCGCGAAAGAAAACGTAATGGGTCAGCATGGACCGCTGCCCGACGTGGAGATGGCCGGAGGTCACATACTGCAGCAGGCATGCCGGGCGAAACAAAATTACTTTGGAAGTCCATCGGAAGGAGTGCAAAAGATAGTACGAGGCACAGGGGCGGACGGCTCCGTGGAGAATCGCATTTCATCTGGACTCGACCAAAACTCTTTCCCCTCGTGTCAGGCGAATACCCCTGCTGCTCCCGCGCCGCCGCCGCACGCTGCCGGACTCCCCCGTCTGGTCACACTTCTAGCTGCCCTTTCCTCAGCCTCTTTCAAACACGGAGAGACGGAGAGGCACAGCACAGAAGATGCCAAAGCCAGGGCAGTCTGTGAGGTCTTTCGTCAAGCAGGAAACGGCGTACTGCAGGGTGCGGCAGCTTATGGCGGCAACCCTGCGACAGGGGAACGCACAATGGACGACGGAGAATGTACGGGTGGTGAGACGGTCGAAATGCCAACAAAGCCAAACGCGCAGACCGAGTCAGCTCTGGAGGAGGGCGAGGACCAGAAGCACCAACCTGCCGGAGCATGTCTACACGCCGACGACGTAAAACCAGCGCCCGGTGAGGGAATAAGGTGTGGAGACACGAAACTGACTGACGTCCCCTGCCATGATAAGCCACTTGCTGCTACAGTCCCAGCGAACGACATAGCGGAGCCGACACCAGGCCAGGAGGACCAGGACGTACCTGGCGGTAGGGCCGAAGCACATGACCACGCAAGCGAGACCGCACCCGGTCAGGTGAAGAAGACACTTTTGCAAAGGCCCGCCAAGGGTGAGCCTGTATCAGGTCTCTTTTCCTTGAAGGAAGTAGGCATATCCCGGCTTCATTTACACCGTATGTTGTACGAGGTAATCGCTACCGGGTGTGAGAAGAGAGGCAGGCGCTGGGCGCGCGGCGAAGACTTAATCGAACTGGAAGAAGAAATGCAGCACCAGGTAGCTGAACTAGCATTGGCTGCCTCAAGAACCCGGGGGCAAGCTACGGCCCAGCTCTCTCGGGCGCTGGAGCGAGCTAAAATTTTGACTGGCGGACTGACGGTAGAAAAGGAAGAGATTAGTAGTTTTGTCGCGTCGTCCGTCCCGCCGCAGCAGGGGGAAGACGACGATGAAGAACTGAGCAGCAGCAGTAGCAGTGAGGATGGAGAGGGAGAAGCGAGTGACCATGTAGAGAAAAAACACAACAGGGTTGAGAAGGGCACGGCAAGCGTAAGTCCAAAAATAGCACGCACGGCCGGCGCAGCAAGCGAAGCCGTGGCTAGTGAAAGAGAGCCGGTAGACGAGCGTCTGCTAAGACGGCGACTGAAGAAGAAGGCGAAGAAAGAGAAAAAAAGGAGAAAGAAGCTGAAGCTGAGAGCGCTCGAGGAACAGGAGCTTGAGCAGCAACGCCTTCTTGGCCTCGTAGATCGACTGCAGCTTCCGCTATCACCAAAAGAACCTTCCGTCCAGACTGCATCGCTTTCCGGCCTTTCTGAGCAAGATTCATTGAAGCAACAATCAGCCGCCACCCTCTCCCCCGGCGGCAACACTGCGGTGAAGCTCGTCAGCGTTAGCTCCGAGGCTTCCGCGCTCGCCGCCGTGGATCGACCAGTTCATGTCCGTGTCTCCGAAGACGCTGTCGCCGATTGTGTTTGCCTAGCTGAAGCTAAATCAGACTTTCACTCTCCACATCCCGCCGATCTGAAACAAGGGAACACGCACCTGACGAAGGTGAGCGAGGAGGCAGTTCAACAGACGGTCCCTTCCACGTTTTCTGATTCTTACCGTAACAGTTCTCAGCCCAATGAAAAATCACCCCCACGCCCCATAACGCAACTGCTCTCTTCTCTTTCTGAGGAAGAGGTTGCCTCCGAACTGCAGAGCTTTCACAACAGAGCAGTGGGAATGCTGGTATCGGCAATCAAGGGCGAGTGGGCACGAAGGTTCGAAGGCCGCGCAGCACCCCTCTCGTTGTACATGGAGCATTTCAGAGTGAAACAGTTGAAAAACTTGTTGTTGGAAGTGCCTAATCTTCTGATCCTTGGTTCAGGTGGTAGCATGAGAGTATCAACACTAGAACATGCCATGCAGTTCTGCCGTCCCTTTCCGCCTCCAGCAACGATTGTAATGGCCCCCTCTGGAAAGCGGGTGGCACTGCCGCTAACTATGACGGCGCCCAGTCCCCTGGCCTGCTTCAGAGCTCACTCCTACACACACGATGACAGCAGTAGCTTCCTGACCTATTCCTCCCTTGAACCTCGCGGTTTAATGGCAGCGGCGGAAGAGCCCCCTGGCCCGGAGACGTTGGTACGCGATGCGTTCCAACGAAGGCTCGCCGGTAAAAGTGCAAACAGAAGACAGCCAAACGAAGACGAGGACACCCTACGAGGGAAGGCCGATGAGGGGACACAAAAAGAGCCGAAGTGGGTGGTAACAGCGGGACCGAGAGATATCTCCACCGAGATGTGTGAGCGTGAGAGTCGGAGCTATGCTCCCCCGCACACGGAGCAGACGGATTCTCTGAACAACATCCCCGTCCCGGATCGAAGCTGCGGGGACCAATTCAATGGCGTGCACGAAGGAGAGCAGATTCTGTTGCCCTCTCTGCTCACGTCACAGAGACGCGAGGGCTACGAGACAGCAAAGCTACCCTCGGCCAAACCGCTGAGTCCAATACACGACGGGGAGGAACAAGCTCAGAAGCAACAACGGCTGATGGTAGCAGCAGCTAAAGCACTCTTGAAACTATCTCTTCCGAAAACTGTAGTTTCCTCTGCTGGGTTGTTCTGTGAGCCTCATGCTGCTCTGCTGAACAATGATAGGCTCCCCAAGCTTGCGAAACCTATGCTAGCACCCTCCCGGACGGCCGAGGCGACATCGAGTCCGGCGGAGAAGATAGAACATCCCGCTCTTATTGAGCACCACGCCGCGGACTCCCAACCGCCCGTCCTTACAGAGACAGCCCTTCAAAGCCAGCTTCACCCATCTGATACAACAAACTCTCCACCTTCGAGAATTCCGCGTATCTTACTGCCACGTGTAAATGATTACAACCGAGCTGACGAAAATCCAGTCTGTGCTTCGCGTATAAAGGAAGCAGGAAGTTCCAACCTCAGCCCTCAAGCAAAAGGAATATCGGACTTGGAAAGACTGCTATTTCGCCTCCTCCGCCTAGACCTACACACCAGCACCGCAGCCCGGCTAGTCGCAGCTGCTGCAACTGCTTCTTCACGCACTGGAGAAACTCCGAGATTCCCTGTTGCCGACAGCGAAGCACGAAAACAATCCCCCCCTGTTACCAACCCTTTTCCTCCTCTAGCAAATGTGGGCCTCTTTCCCACGAAAAGTGGAGAGCTCACAGACCGTTGCAATTCGCCAATCGACACCACCCGGCGAGCTGATCGCTCCGGATCTGGCTTCCCCCTGTCTTCCGAAGTAACAGAGATTGCCTCCCTTCTACGCGGCAGAGAACACCCACCAACTTCAAAAAACTTCTCCATCCAGTCGGCCGCGAACGGGCGTCATCACTTTGCCCCTTCGACGACGATTCCTGGGGGAGCGCCTTCTCCCGAAGCGCGCCGTGGGACTCAGGTGAGCAGCCAAGCGAGTATGATGGATGTGAATGGGAACCTCACTGCTCAATTGTGGGGGGGCAGGCCGCCGACCCCGTACTACCAGGAGTCACTTCGACAGCAAAGGGGAGTCGCCGGTGACTCTCCCAGTGAAGAATGGCCTGTAGCTGCGTCTAGGTTATATTTAGATACCAAACGGACTGCCTTTCCCCCAGGGTTTTCCCCGCTCGCCTCTAACTTGAGGCCACCAGTCTTTCCGCCAGGCCTCGTATACATGAGTAACAGCTCGAATAACTCGGCTGGAGCACCACCAGCTTCTCTTCATGATCTCAGTGAAAGGACAAGCCGCGTAGCGTTGCTGCACAGGCGTGCCGTAACCCTTCCCCCTCCCCCTCCTCCCTTGGCGCCGCCTCCGTCCTCTGGTGCCGGATCACCAGGACTAAACGACAGGAACCTGCCCTCGGCTGGCCTTGTCGCTGCACACCTCTCTCCCGTCTGTTACCCAACAGGTTTTCAAGTGCCTTCCGACATCCGCACAGACTCAAAACCCTGGAGTGGCTATACGCCGAGGTTAGGCCTTACAGGGGAATCTTCAACAAAAGGCTGTAGCCGCCCGAGTCGCGAGAGTGCCTCCGCAACGCCAGCAGGCACGGGCCAAGGGACCCCACAAAGGTTTGGAGCTGCTGCACTGCTTTTGGAGCTTCTGCATCAACACCATGATGCAGCAAGAGGGATACCCGGACAGAGGGAAACAGCGTGGAATAGCGAAGAGCAGGAACCGCGACACGTGCAGGAGGCCCAGGAGACAAACGAAGAAAGCGAAGTGACCTCAGAAAACGCTGGACACGCAGGAACGAGGGAAGACAAACGAGGCGCAAACACACAAAGCATCCATTCAACGAAAGAGAAGGGAGGGCCACAGGGAAACGAAGAAAGAAAGGCTGTCAAAGACAGACGAAATGATGCAACCAAAGTGTGTACCTCAGACAGTCGTGCGACAGAGAGTGGAACAAGGGCATTACCCGTCCAATCACCAGCGGCCATCCTGCCTGCAGACACATTTTTGAAACGACCTCTTCACCCTCATCTGATGAGAACGAGGGGCGGGGTCTCTGAAGTGGAAGAACATACTCCTTCGCCTGAGCGCAGCTCAGAGCTTCCGGTGCCACGCCAAGGATCCGGAGGACAGAAGAAGCAGGGACAGGACGTCCCTGAGGCCCTCCAACTGGCCGCATATGAGACGCCCTCCTTCCCGTACAAGCACCCAGGACGAATGCAGCCATCGGGTCTTTCAAAAAACCAACAAGAACAAATTGCCGGAAAACCCCAAATGGAACACACAGGAGCCGTGCTCCACCTTCCTGGAAATGACACCTCGCAGAAAAAGCAGGAAAAAGAGAGTCCGCGCCTCCTTGCGACGCCGGCGGCAAAGTGGCCATCAAACACTACAACAAAGAAGCAGGTCGACAGAGATCCAAAGGATAGTGAAGTCGTACGCGTAGGAAGGCGCTCGAGTAGCCAGCATGGGACGAGGTCAGAACTCAAACCAGACGAGAAGGGATTTGTTTCCAGGCAGACGCCTCTCAGTTTTCCTGAGAGAAAACAGAGAAACGCGCGGCCTCCTACCACAACAGCGGGCTCAAAGGAAGGACAAGCGGAAGACCTGTCCAGTTCAAGTGAGCTCCCATGCACGTACAAGGAGGAGAAATGCCATGGCGGACCAGGGGCGACGAGAGGCGTAGACAATGCACGGGAAGCAGTCATCAAGCAGGAACTTCACCGCGCGGTGTCCGCAGCAAAAATCAGACCGAAGGGAACCAAGCAGACACCACCTGTGACGAGCCGGCTCGTGCGGGGCGAAAGAGTTAATGCTGGTTGCAGCGGCGATAGAAAACAGACGGGGAGTGCAGCGCAGAACCCGGAACTGAAGCAACAGCGAGGAGTAGAAACGGACAGGCAGAAGACAACAGATGCCAAACACACAGTAAAGGAATGGGATTGCCCTGCTTCCGGCAGCGGTACAGCCGCAGTCTGGCAGAAGAAGGATGCTAAAAAGCCGCCTGCAAGGAACACTAGCTGAGTAGCGGAGACTACAGCGCTACTAAAGGCGTGGAGAAGGTTGCGCTGCACGCTAGAGACATTTTGAGCGCTACTCGGTAGTAGACGACGTCCCCAAGACGGTCTCAAGGTGAGGGAAGAAAGCCACCGGCAACGGAGGGTAAGCCGAAGGTAGCGACACTCTCTTCCTCTCCGCTGTGGAGTACGCGAAGCGGTACTTTCGATTCTGGGTTTAGCGTGCGCGACGCGGTTGTGCCAGCTGCTCCGGAAATTTTGATGATGTTATACCGAGGTGGATGTTTTCTTGGACCAGAAGGATGACGTGTGAGCCATGTGGGACACGATCAATATTTCTCTTGCAGGGACAGCGACCGCGGGACAGCATCCGCTGCGAAAGCAAGTACAAAGTAGATTCAGTTGAAAAGAGAGACGCAGACAGGAAGAACTGTCGATGACACCGATCGATCCAAGACAGCACCGACTAGCAGGCCCCTAAGAGCTGAGAAGTCTGTTCGCATGGGAAACTGCAGAGGAGTAAACGTGCGGAACAACCCCAGAACAACCCTCGCCGTGCCCCTGGCCTTCAGGCACGCGTTTTGCCTGGACTGGCTCGGGCGGGCATAGAGCAAAGCAGTGTTTTTTTCTCGGGAATGAAGTAGTACACGGGCCTTTTATCCACCTTCTGTCGTGGTCCTGTTACTGTTGTCAATGCGTGTATCGATGCTGCGGTACTGTACAGCTAAAGGCAGCAGACTCTGGGAACTAGGGTTACGCCCCTTTGGCGACGCTCGAACTCTCCCAGCTGCGTAGCTACAAAACGGATTCCTGAGCTGAGGTCAGCTACGGCATGTCGAGTCAGATGAGTACGGGCAAAGACTGATCGCGGGGCCTCCTGTTGATCATGCTTTCAATTTCTCATCCGTTGTTTGCCTAGAGGGGAAAAAGGGGGAAAAACGTAAACACCGGCAAGTAGTTTGACGTCGCCGCATGATCTTCCTGCGGAAAACATGCCTGGTCTGCCTGTCGTGTCTCGTTCCCTGAAGACGGGCCTCTGCCAGCAGGTTCTGAGGAAGTTGGCTTTCGGTTTCGCGCGAGCAAGAGGGCCGGTTCTCCTCCCCCCCTGTCTTTTCATTACGCACTGTTGAAACTAGCAGATCACTTTCGCACACTAGTTGGTTGCCTGCTGGTGACCCCCAACAAACGGAATGGAAGCTGCTCCGCTGACATCGTCCGGCTAAAGCGTGCTGCGAGCCACTCGCACCAGGACAAAAGGCGAAATAGTAGCCGCCAAACTGCCTCCACACGACGCCCCGCCCGGAAGAGCAGGGCTGAACACACAGTGTTGAGAGGCGTTAGCAACACCACTCTGCGCCATCTAGTGCAAACCGGAGCAGAATGTGCCACCGCTCCAGGAAGGCACGTCACTTAACTCCAGACCCAGAACTCCGCCGCAGTGACTCTATACCGACCTGAATGCACTTTCTCATTGCCGGCTCCCTTCCCGACACCCCTCACCGCCAATGACGACGATGACAGGGCTAGAGAAGCTCCGAAGCTCTGAGCTCACGTTTCTTTGATTCGCTTTGGCCCTTGCCCACCAGCGCTATGTCGGACTGGGCCAGCGTGACATAGGCAGCTCAGTGTCCGAGTCTGACAAGCACAAGCACCTCGTTCTGTCCTTACATGGTGAGAACGCTCAATACGAGTTTACCACCACGGCCTTGAGATTCGACGGAAAGCTGAAGTGCTTAGCATTGCTCTACAAGGCTTTTGACAGCTGCCCTACACCACTTCGTCGGCTGTTCTGCCCGGTACAAGAAGCTGCTGCAGGTTTTCAGGACAAGGAGACGGATTGGAGCACAGCGGAAGCACCGTTGCCACATAGGACACCACACCCTTCGCGACCTGTTCCTTCTTCCGGCGGAGCGTAAACCGATTTTGGCCGTGTACAAAAGAAGGAAGTGCACTTTAGCCTAGCTGCGGCCACAGAACGGCGTTCTCACCCTGCGGTCGAAGATGAACAAGGTGCAAAGTTGCAGAGAGCCAACCCGCAACGGCATGCAGTTGTTCGCAGTCACCGGGAAAGCCTAGCGACAGAGAGCTCTCCCTCATCGGTTCACAACGTTCGTTACTTTGCCGGCTGCCCTATACGGTCATGGAAAGGGAGTCCTGAACCGCTGAAGAAACGCTCTTTGTCGTTGAGCTCTCCTCACGGCAGCTATCAGTCCGAGGATGGTGGGCGGTTGCCGTTGCTCGTTTGCGAATCAAATGTCGACGCCTCTGCAGAACGACGGCACGCGTCCCCGGAAAGCCACCAAAGACGTGCTAATTCGGCGACTGGTTCCGGAGCTGGCCTTGTCGGTGTTCGCGTGCTCCCACGCAGTACCTGTGAAACTCGGCATCGCATCCTCCAGGAGAGTTGGCCGGAGAAGCGCTCCTTAACAAATCCGTGATGGACTGTTGTGCCCGTCCTTGGCCAGTCACCTGGTGGCGGCTCAACAGTACGAGGCGCTCAGAACCGAATGTCACGCACCCCGTTCACCCGCACGTCGTAGAGTGCGTTGATGTGCCCCGCCCGAATCGACCCGCGAAACCGCCGGAAGTGGAGAACACCCGACCCGATCGCAGCGCCTCGCGAAGAGCAGAAACTTCCTCGTTCTCCCGTCGCCTTGCCAACTGTTTGGCTGCTCGGCTGTAAGGACAGACGGCCAAGGAATGATATAAAACAGTCTTGAAGACGGAACGTACGGACGGGGCAAGGAGCTCACATGTGCGAGACAGCTAGCGGGGAGACTCATGAACGCTTAAACACAAAACTTACTGGAGAGTCACCGCATGTTTGAAAAGCCTTTGTACTGACTACTCTCAGCCACAAATGGAAAAATTTGGCTCGCACGGACAGTAGAAAAAGAGGCAACTTATTCCAAGTGTCACGCACTCCTGAGCTGTTAGCGGATAATGTGAGTGGTGAAAAGCTCAGAATGGCAGGAGGCTCCCTCTCCTTGACAGCTGTGTCATTCCCTAGTAATTGTGGGCCTCCGTTGACTCAGCTAGAGTGAACTAGGCTAGGCAAAGCCCCTCCTGTCACCCGCGGCGCGGCGGCTGTCAACTACGGTCCGATCTGTGTGCCCCCCATGTACGCTCCTCCCGTGTCCTTACACCCTAGCTCGCTTCGACGCAGCCGCATGCGCCCTTCTCTCAAGCCATCGAATCGTCTCCTCGCCACCTCTCTGCCTCCCGAGCCGCCTCCGTAACTCGTCCCTGACAACATCAGGCAACGTGGCCGCGAATGTCACTTTGATACGTGCCTGCTTTATCGCCTCGCTAGCGAGGACTCCGTGTGCTGCGCTAGCAGGCAGGTCCACCACGTAGCCTCTCTTTGTGAGGGCTATACGCCCAACGCAATCAGGGAAAGTTTCCGGAGGTAACGCCTCTCGAAGGAGTCTAAGCAAATGCTCCCGGCTCCGAATTTGCTGGAAGAAAGGGTCATGGAAAAGTAGTGGGGTGAAGTTGGAACGCCCGGAGAGCGCAGATCGCCATGTAATGCGGTACTGTCTCTGTAAAAGAAGGTGCAGTGCGGCTGCGACGAGGCGGGGACCGTGTAGCGAGAGATGCGAAACACCGACGCGAAGGAAGGGCGAGAGGAGAGAGAGGGTCTGAGGACAGAGAACCTGGGATTCTACACACAATTAAGCACACTCCAGGTGGTACATTGAATGAACTTTCGGTAAGCAACGAGGTAACCGGACGGATTAAAAAACTGAGGCAACTTTTCGGAGAGAGAGATGCCTCGGACTGCGAAACGCTGACGAAAAAGTCGGCAATGAGACCCGCTGTCACAATCGGAATGCAAACAACTTCACGAAAGCAAACGAGAAAAAGAGGAGAAAACGTGGAGACGGGATATCTTGCTGGACGTATGACAAATCACTAAGTCTCAACGCGTGACTCGTCATTTACACACACATCTGGACATAGGCAGTGGGAGAGCGAGCGCGAGATCACGAGAGACGAGACACCCCGTCATGCTTTCTGTACACAGGCAGCTGCACATGAGAGAAAAGATACAGTAGCCAGGGCCACCGTCCCAGAGAAATTCCCTTCTGCAACTGTTGAAGCCAAACACGTACGGGGCGTGACTGTCCCGTAGGCCACTGTCTCTTCTGGGATTAACTTGTACACCCAGTCTCAATAAAGCGAAATGCTAACTATCAACATCACCGTGTACGATACTTCGTCTGTTGCAGGGCACGCTCGTGGCTGGTTGATATCAATTCTAAGACGGTAGAGCGGTGTACCTAACGGGTTGCCCCAAGAGAGCCGTGGCAAATGGCAACCGGAAGTAGAAACAAGTAAGTTCGTTCTCCACATCGACAAAATTCTTTCGCGAGCCGATATGCTAGCAGCATAATTCATATGTTGAACGCGAAACACTACCGTAAGCACGACAGCGCCGGGTCGTTGCCCGGGTTCTTTGCAGACCATCACATGCGCTTCATGCACACAAAAACTACAGTCCGCTCCACGTGCAGAGGTAAACCGGATGATCGACACCCGTGCCGCACATGCTAGCAGCATTCAGCAGGCTATAGTGTGAGCCCTTCCCGCCCACTGCGGGTGAAGCAGTCTCTGGACCGCAAAAATACAAAAGCACTCGGAGCGCACTGGCCCGCCCCCCCCAGCGACTACTCTACAAGAGGCAGCCGTACCCGACTTCGCCCCCGGCTACTCTAGGGCTCGTAAAAGCCGTCCCCCCCACGGACACTTACAGATGGCCTGAACGTATGCGTTGGATGGCTAAAACTTCAGCACCAGCTCTGAACGGGAGACCGCGACGTACAGCTTCTCTGGACCATAAAGCCAAAGCGGGATATCTAGCAAGCCTACCTATTTCGTTCAGAGCATTTCCCACCATGGCCTTTTCAACTGGCATTTCGATTTCCGTGAATCTTATGCAAATATCACTCTCCAGTCGCCTCACTATCGGCCCGGCTGCCTGGCCACCATGAAGCAGCAAGATCGATTCGCCGTTCTGCACCGGCAGGCTCCTCTTAATGTCACTTAGCTCGCTCTGTATCAGGCTGCGGCCTGTAACCTCTGACATCTGGCGGGTCTTCTCCGGCCCCTTCCTCGCACGTATCGTTATGCGCGCAGTAGAGAGTTCCGCCTCGTTGCTGGTTCTACACTGCTCTTGAAAAATTTCCTTTGGCTGTCGCTCGCCGCCTTGCCTGCCGTCCTTCGGCAGAGCATTTCGGTCCCACCTGGCGCGCATTCCTGCCGAGAGCACCACATTCGTATCCGCCGCTCGTGGTACGGCGAGTCGTGAAGTCCTCCCCGAGCGCCCGGCACGGTGCACGTACACCTCTGAGCTCGCTGGAAGGCCATAGTGAACTACGAGAGCGATGTCAGGGAGGTCGAGTCCTCGCGCCGCAACGTCGGTAGCAATCAGGACAGGAAAGTCACCTGATCCGCAGCAACAAACCAATGCCACAACGTCGCTGGCATTCATGACGGGAACGTCACCTGTTCCACAGCATGACACAAGCCAATTTGCTTGTACTCGCTGCCATGCAACACCTACTCAAAAAAAAAGTAGGCTGCGGCTGCAAAGGTCGCATTGCCGAGACTGGCAGTCAGCGACTACACCGGTACTGACGGCAGCGCGGATAGGAGCATGGTCAAAGTGATGCAGCGGCGAGATTTTTCTGCGGGCATATATGCGCTGTACGAAAAGAGTGCGTGGGACACACCGCACCGCGTACCTTACGTCAGCGAGCATCACCGTACCTCGGACAAAAGCCCTGAGCGTCCCACTACGCTGATGTTGAGGCATGTCAGCGTGCAAGGGCTTGCTTATCGGCTCTAAAAGGGGGTGATGGGCAAGCAAGCTTGTCTGCTGACGCGAATTGCAGAACACGATGGCGCGGTGTCCGGGATGCGGGGTTATCATGCGTTCCTTCAGAAGAAAGAACAGAGCTCGGACACGCCTCGATGCTTCTCTCGGTATCCGGCAAACGAAATGTGAAACAGAAGGCCTGACACTCGAGAGCGTGTGAGCGCCTGTCTCACCCTCTCTGATGACTGTGCGTGCCTGTTCTGCCGCAGTGCAGTCTCTAACAAGATCGACGAATGTGAGCACTTCTCTTCTTCGGTCTCCGTCGCAGGAAAAGGCGAGCTTGCCATTTCTGTAGCGGTTCTCCTGCGCGCCCGGGAGTGATGCGGGCCCCTTGCCAACCTGCTCACGGTCCATCTGGACTGTGGCTTCTTGAGACACCCCTCCCGCCAGGCGTTCTCTGTTGAAGATCTGGTGACTCTCAGCGTCGCTCACCATCCCCCGACAGTACGATCTACATTCTTTTGCCGCATCATATCTTTCGGAAGTCCCGCTTTGCTCTTCAAGAGTGCGGACCAGGCTCTCGCGCGTCCAGTTGGGTAGCGTTGCAGAGAAGGCAAGAATCTGTCTAGACGGGTTTCTCGTGAGGGCCAAAATCGACACGACGTCGCTTTCCAGCCCGCCACTGAGGAGTTTGTCCACTTCATCAAGAACCAGAAAACGTAGCCCCTGAGCGTGCAGCAAGATTTGCTTCTCGATAAGCTCACGGACCCGCCCGGGTGTACCGATAAGCATGTGGGCCCCCACCCGCTGGAGTAAGGCCTCTTCAGCTCCGGCTCGAGGGACGAACTGTTTGGCGCCACACTCACTCCTGGCGGGTGATGGGGAAGAGGTACCGAACACGAAGTTGACCACTGTCCGTGGTGAAGTGCGCAGTCTGTTGAGGGGGCACATCAGAAGTGACTAAAACGGAGAAGCTAGAGACTGCCTAAGTGACGCGCACACCAGACTGAATTTTACTCTGCAAGTCGGACGACGGCTAGGGACCTTTCAACTCAAGCATGGACAAACACGACTGCAAAATCCAGGTACAGCAAACACACTGCTAACCAGGCTGACTTGCGATGAGGCTGTTCGCCTTGCAAGTGCCTGAATCCCCTCCGCTGGCAGCCTTGAAAAGACACTGAACTGTCTGATTCCAAACAGAGGCGCGACGCGCACAGGGTAGGATTGGAGGTCGGGTTGAACTGCTTGGACAGAGGAAGAACGTATGGGTGTAAATCACAACACGCGATAAACAAATACTCATGAATGCTTCCTGGAAAGTGCGTTATGAAGAGAAGGCTTCGAACAGCTCCATGACTGGAGACCACCCATCTCATTTGCATTATGATCTGAGCCGCTGAAGCTGGTGAACACCGTTTTCCTGATGAGAAACCAACTGCAAGAGCTTGGGAACAACCCCATCATCTTTCTTGCTCGCATGGTGCTTCCACGCATGTGCGCCGTGACTCTGGAACGATGTGCTGCTGAACGAAGTGGGACGCTGGGAGTCTAGGAAAACAGTGTGTCAGCGTCCGCGCCTGAGGAAACAGGTGATGGGACCCGCGCGAGGGCGCAGCAGGGCACACTCCCGAAAGGTCCCTAGTATTGGTCAATATCTTATCAGATACCAAGTCCGCCTGCATCATGAGCGCGGCGCGCTCGCGATGATGCCGAAGCTTGATGTCCACTGTCACACGCTTGCCTGCAACACGCTGAGGCTCGCGTTATTCCTGCTTCACTGGAAAGCAATGTTCTTGCCCGTCGCAAGCCCGACCGGAAAAGTGCGAAGACGAATGAGGAACTGGCGTGCACTACCGTGTCTGGCCGAGCCGTGAAGATCGAACTGACACCGAAGTACACTCCGTACCGCCGCGTGGTAACCATTAATGCTTCAAAACCTCCAGGCTTCGCCGACACGCAAGGGCGCCGTTCCGAACGAAGTCGGTCGTACGGGCAAGGCAACCCGCCTCTGCGTGCGCAGCAAAGGTCCTTTCGCTGTAGCCGGAACCTTGTTTGACCCAGCCCTCATGCGGCTGGAGCCTGATGCCTAGCCGAGCGTACACACGCTGCGCGACAGACAAGAGTAGGGGGGCAGAAGAAATCTACCCAGGGGGCCCCCTGACCGAGATGGCCGTACTAACCTCCAGGCTTCAAAGGCGATTTGCTCTGCTAGTTCGCGAGTGGGAGCCAGAACTAAAACGGGCTCCGTGCGGGACCACTGTCCCTCTTCGATCCGTTGCAACAGGGGCACTAGAAACGCGAAGGTCTTGCCCGTCCCTGTGTGTGACCGGACAAGAAGATTTCCTCGATCTGTTGAGAATAGAAGCAGGACAGCAGAGCTCAAACTGACGCAGAAAAGGCTTCGAGAGGGCAGAGGACAGACACCGATCGCTTTGGACTGAAGTGCAGTTGTGTCCTAGAGTGTTGCCGTCCCGGGCAGTGACCAAGGACGTACCACCGACTCACTTTCTGTGCGAAGCCGGACGCAGAGTAGTACGCACGTGGTCACGCGACTCGCACCATTCAGTGGACTGTTACTGGGCCAGCCGCAATAACTCAGGCGGATCGCTCTCACCTTGCACGGGTAGGAGGGAACTGGGGAGTGCATTTCAAACGACGGAAACTGAGCGCTGAAACAGCACTCCAGGTCTTAGCCAGCGAAAGTTAAACCAAGTCCTACCAGCTTAGAAGTACGGGGTCGCACGCGACAGCGATGAGTCTACCCCGTCACATACCTTGCATTATATGGCCGAAGGTCTTTCGTTGAACCTCGAACAGCGAGTGGACACCCAGGCTCCGGAGTCTCATCTCCATGGCCGGAGAAAGGAGTCCTTCATCATCAATAAGTGCTGTCTGTCCTCCCTTAGTTCTTTTCTCGACATTCGTCTTCGATGAACATGCACGTTTCGGGTTCTCTTCAGCTGCGGTACCCTTCTTCTCTTCGCGGACTTCTTCCGCGGCAGCACCACGAGTACTAACTAGAGGGAAAGGAGACGTTCCTTCTGGCGCCGGAAAAGAACCCGCGACCTCGGAACCACCGCGATCAGAGGAGATGGCAGCGGGTTGACTACAAAGTTCTGTAACTTCCTTGCTTCTTCTCACTTCTGGCCACGGATCAGATTCTCTTTGGCCTCTTCTTCTCTCCTTGAATCCTGTTACACTGCTTCTAACTTGCGGCCCTTCTCCCCTTCCCGCATCCTGATGCACGTCGGAATATATCTGAAGAGACTGTCCTGTCGGCCGTTGAGAGTCGGCTTTCCCAAGAGGTGGCGCCCGGAAGCGGCACCGGGCTGTGTCAGACACGCAACGGGCAAAACAACGGGGAAACGAGAGAACAGTCGCCGACGCCGGACAAGACGGAGAGATTGCAAATGTCCAGAAGCGCAATTCCCGCACGGGGAGAAAAGACAGAGAAACGATTTCGGGACTGGATGTCCCGGTGGCGCGGAATCGGCGAGCATCAGAGCGGCGGGAGAGGCACTCGGAAAAGAAGTGCGCAGGTTGATGAAGTAGTGTTGGCAAGCCGCAGACTCGGCACGGACCCGGGGCCGCCCCCACTGGACTGGCCATATTGCCGTGGCGGAGCAAATCCACTCGGCACCTGCGTGTCAAGCTCGCAAAAAGTGGGGGCACGGAGAAATAGAAGGAAGCATAGGAGCGTGTAAAATCCATACCACGTCCCTATGCAGCACTCGGTCCGGCACCGACGAGGGACCACGCATCTGGGGAACACTGGTTTCTAGTGGAATTCTCGACTCGGGGACCCTGGCCTAAGTGACGGCTACTCGGCGTGTCAGGCCCGACAGGCATGAGTCCCTCACAGCAGATTCCATGGAATCTAGGACGCTTGTAATGTCCCTAGCATGAATACAGGCGGGTCGGGGTCGAGAGAGCTTGCATGCGACTGAGGGAGCCTGTAGGCCTCGCCGGGGAGGAACATATCTTACGGGAGGGGAACGAACAGCCGGGTAGAATGAAGACGTAAGGCTCCACAGACAGTGCTTGCCTACGAATATGCCGAACGCTGCCCGGGGGCGACAGACTGGACGCGCCGACCACAGCGGCTTCTGTGCTGCACATACCGTCGCCGTTTGAGGAGATTTTACTCCATGACCGCTCGTTGCCACACAAAGGCAAAAGAAGGCGATTGACGTACGTTCAACGCCAGCTGCAGCAGCATCGTTGCTAGCATCAATCGTGCTTATGGATAACGTAAGTTCGTCCCCCCCCCCGCTTAAGCCTGAGCTCGTCGATGCGCCGGGGGTGCGACTTCTCGAGACACGAGGTAACTGGGTCCTGCTGCCCGATAGACTTCCGTTCTGAGGCGAATTCTTTCACAGCTGATGGATAACATGTCAAAACCTGACATGAGCTGCTACCTATGGTAGCGTTACGAGTGTTCCGAAACGTAAGAGGTCTCCAGAACGTCGAGATGTAGAGGATGAAGCGCTCTGCGTATGGACAGCGGCCCACCACTGAGCCGTGCTATGCTGTGCGGCTCAATCCTGAGCTGGTTAGTGCTCCTGTACATCACTGAATGACTGTTGATAGTAGAAGCCGGGCCGGGTAAGGCCGACGGTAGTCTGGTGATCGCGAGTCCTGAAACCGTAAGTTTTGCTCTGTCAAAGGTTTGTTTCTGCAGCGGGAGAGGCAGAAGCAAACCTCTTGCGTTCCAGCCGTGCCACAGCAAGTCCGACCATGAAAGTGGAATGCAAACTTATCGGGCGCGGTAAGACAGCTGACGACGGCTTGGCCGGGGCCGGTTGGCACCGTTACCCGGCAGACTGGCCTCTCGCTATCTCCCTAGCAAACGCCAGCTGTGCCGACACACCGGCGCTGTGGGCTGGCTTTGCTGGTGTGTACCTGCCTCCTTGTCCTTCGGTGCACCCGAAACTTCAAAACCATTGTCACCACAAAGTCAGTAGCCTTGCACCGATTGGTCAACGGGCGTCACGGCAGAGGCTATGTTACTTCACACTATTGCACGCCAGCCCCGTACACTCAGTGAAGGTAGTGCTCGTGAAAGACCCGCGGCGCTGGCACCGGGAGCCCCTCGGCCGATTGACGACGGGCCATTGATATTCCCTTAATGCAGTCACTGCACGGCCGTCGCATTGCCAACCTGTGACACGTATAGTCTGGGCTTCTTTTCCGGTACAGAGTCCATCGGGGGTGCATTGGGGTCTCGCGGGCTGTCCGGAGATTTCGTCTCCGAAGCACCGCGAGACCTCAGTCGCTTGTGCTGGTCTCCAGCTGCAGAGTGCGGCTCCTTGAGACTTATTGCTGGAGCAGCCTTGGCAATGGCCTCGATACTGGGTACGACGAACCGTTCAGCTATGGAAATTGCTTCGTTCCAGGGGAGGGCTCCTGCCTGCAGTCCATTGACGACGCCCTGGGTGGCTGTATGCGCAGCTTGGGACGCCATGCCTGCTACCGAGTGGAAGGCATGAGTCGCCAGTCCGGCAACACCTGCCACTCCGTTTGCTGCTTGGTGCGCCACCTCCGAAAGCAGAGGCTGAGACACGTAGACGGGGTAGGTGGCGGCCCCTGTTTGTGCATACGGAGGGTACGGGCCTTCTTGGTGCTGACTCATTCCCGTTAAGTAGTAGTCGTGCGCGCTGTGGATGACGGGATGAATGTAGTTCTGCTGTGGCGGGGCCGAGATGGTTGGAAACGCGCCTTCACCGGTTGCGTAGGCCCCAGGGACATACAACGCAGCCGACCCGTCGGATGAATAGACGTTGTAAGGGCCTGCAACAGTGCAAACGAACAACGCCGCAGCTTCGAGAGGGGAATGGGGCACAGGCTGATGTCTGGCTCTGCGCTTCTGACTCGGTCGCGCGGTTCTTGGGAAATTTCAGTGCATAATCACGTTGCGTGACGCTTTTCTCGGAGACATTCTACTTGCCTCTGCAGTGAAGCGATGTCACCAGGGCAGGTCTCCCCCTCCCCGCGTTGTAGTTTCCCCCGCTCAAGAGCACCCGGTGAGAGCTGCAGAAAGTCGGCGAAAGCTCGGCTATTCCTGCGACCGAAATGGTGCTGGACCTTCGCTGTGGCGAGACCTTACTTGCTATCGCCGACGCGGCGGCCGCGGCACCGAGTGCATTGCCGATGCGGTTTACGGCACCCCGGACAGCTGTACTTGCTCCGGAAATGGCCGTTGGTATTATTGGACGGACAGCATATGCAGTTGCGGTGGCGTACGGGTTCGGGTTTTGCTTTCGCTCGAGGAGAACTAGGGCACCGTGGCCTGCGTCCTGCCACATTGGTTGTTGGACAGCAGTTACGGATCCGCGGATGTGCTGGCCTGCTTTTCATTGAGAAAACAAAACAGCACAGCGTCTTCGTGTGTGCACAGAGCGCCTGTTCGTGGCCAGCTCAGCACTGACCACTCGGATCCACTGACTAAGTCGCAAAGGGCTCAGGCGCTACACTTCGTGTCACGCGTGTGTGGCCTCGCGTCGCCTCTTGGCAAAAGGTGCGCAACTGACGAAATGCTGGGGTCCAGTCTTACCCGAAGCTAATAACATCCGCGTCAGGAGAGCAGAGCAAATTCCCAGGAGGAAAGTACCATGTCCATGTCTCGCCATGGC
>NW_027160058.1:0-1161 GCF_002600585.1 Cystoisospora suis
TCTTCTTTTTCTTCTTCTTGATCTGCTGTTGGTTTGCTATGCTTCTATTATGACGTCTTACCACTACTACTACTACGACTAGTAGTAGGACTAGTACTGATCATAGGCAGCATTAGCTGAAGAGGAAAAGAAGAAGTAAAGAAGAAGAAGAATAAGATCGATGATCCAGTCATGTTGTTCTCTTTTTTCTCTTGTGGCGTTTTTGTCCTCAAACCTTTATAATGTTCTTCTGCCTTTTCATCCTGAAGCCACTTCGTTCTTTCTTTCTTTCTTTGTTTCTTTCTTTCATTCATCTCTCCTTTACTTTCTTTCGTCCTTTCATTCCTTCTTTTTCTTTGCTTTTCTTTCTGTCTTTCTGCTTGTCTTGTTGTTTTCCTTTGCTTTCACTTCTCCATCTTCTTCTTCTTCATCTTCATCTTCAATCTTCTTCTTCGATCTTCTTCTTCTTCATCTTCATCTCCTTCTTCGGTCTTCTTCTTCATCTTCTTCTTCTCTCTCTTCTTCTCCTTTCTCTTTTCTTTAAGTGGTTGATGACATGTTTCTCGTACCACGTGGATTTGCCTACAGTAGCGTGTGTGTGGGACATGTTCTTTCTGCATGGCTGGAAGGCTCTCTTCAAGGCAGCGGTCGTTCTCTTGAAAAGATTTCAGCCGCACATCTTGCAAAAGCACACTCTAGACGATATTCTACACGTTGTCAAGGTAAAGCGCAACCTAACGGACACGGAGAAAAAGACTATGAAAAGACGAGAAAGAAGGAAATTAAAAGAGAAGAAGAAGAAGAGGATAAAGAAGAACGATGGACAAGAGGATGAGAAAGGAGGTGAAAAAGAAGAAAAAGGAATAGGGGGAGGAATAGGAATAGGAAAGCCAAATAGGGCCCACTCTCAAACTCGACTAGTGTTTGAGAGATTCCTTCATACTATAGATCTTCTGATACATACATATATATATGTATATATAGCTATATATCTATATATATATATGTGTTCTGTTGCGCATGGAGTGTATGGAGTTTGGTCGTGATAGGTTGTTTGCAAGGGAAGAGAAGAAGAAGAAGAGAGCCCAGGTGTAGAGTGCGATAGACGAGTCGAATCATTCATCAACACAATGCACGAAGAAGACAAGACCCTTCTCCATTCATATATATATATATATTGAT
>NW_027160059.1:0-6612 GCF_002600585.1 Cystoisospora suis
GATAGATAGATAGATTAGTGATAAATTAAAGCTAGATATACCTTTGGAGCCATGCTTCAGGCCATTTGGGAATGCGTTTGTATAGTGGTGTTTTGCCTCCTTCAAATGTCCGACTACGTGGGCCCTTATACCTCCCTGCTTGCTGATGCACGTGCTTCCATCGAATGCCTTTCGCGTTGCTTTTATCTCCTCTTCCTCTTCTTCTCTTCGCCTTTCTTTTATACTAAAGAGATAGACCAAGAAGACAGGGAAGAAGATACACTCACTCACTCAGACAGATAGATAGATAGAAGCTATTGAAGGCCGGAGAAGACGAGGCGACCGAGAAGACATAGAGCGCGGGAAATGAGAGACTAGAAGAAGAAGAAAGAAACAGAAGAAGTGTCTTCTAGAGAAGTCACGAAGAGAAGAAACTCCATATAACCTGCTGTATAGTGAGAAACATGCATATCTACCGCGAAGAAGTACACGTAGATATACAGATGTGTGTATGTATATATCCATCTATAGATATGTGTACATAGATATATAGAATTGCAGCAGCATATATCGGCAGTATATACACTTCCATTATCGCGATGAAGAGATACGAACATCTCTATAGTTAAGATATGTATATATATATATATATCCATATATGCATACATATACAGATCTATATATACATACACTGAGGAACTGTTACTTCAACGCTTATGTAGTTAAAGGTACAGACATATAGGTAAGGTTCAAGTCAAGGATGGAGAGAATTTGCCTTCACAGTCTCTCAAGCGCCGAGAAGGAATTCACTTGGTAGAGAAAGAGCTAGATGAGATACAAATCGACTGATAGAGAGATCGGCTTCTGAATAAGAAACGACGGATAGAACGACCCGATCAAGAATATGAGAAGTTGGGCGAAGATGGATGAAAGAAAAGAAGCGACAGAAGGAGAAAGAGAATGTCTTGGTTTACCATAAGTCGTAGATTTCTCGCTTCTATAGGAAAGACAGGCTTTCGAACTCTAGCGAATCTCCTATTGAACGGATGAGGTCGAAATAAGCCTCTGGATCCATCATGGAATTGTTCTCTCGTAACAGCAAGTGTATGTACACCTGGATAGCCTTCTGCCCTTTCTTCAACATTGTTAAGATAACCTTCACTATCATCTTCACGACAAGACCGATGAGACATGGCCGTTTGCCTCTTCCTTCTCCCTCCTCTCCCCCGTGGTGGAGCTTCAGAGATTGACTGAAACGTCTCAATCTCTTCGTTAGCTTCTTCGCCTCTCTTCTCTCTTGGGGATGAAGATGAAGAAAAAGGACGGGAAGAAAAGCTACGAGAAAACGACCTCTCTAAAGAAGATGACAAGAAAGAAGAAGGGCTGCCGGAGTGTTGAACAAGAAGAAGAGGATTTGAAGAAGAAGAAGAAGAATGAAAGACGAAAGGATGAAAGAGATCCATGGCTTGCGTTCTAGATATGAGAGAAGAAGAGATCACCTTACGAGGGCCAAGAGAACAACGATGAGAAGAAAGACGGGAAGAAAGAAGACGTAAGGAATAAGAAGAAGAAGAAACAGAAGAAGAAGAAGATGAAGAGATCGATGCCGCGAAGGAGGCCTTCAAAGGGGCATGGCGAGACATAATGTAGGAAGAAGAGAAGGAACGAGAAAAAGAAGGGAAACGAGGAGAGAAAGATGAAAAGGAGTGTGGTGAAAAGGGCAAGAGACAACAAGAAGAAGAAGGAGAGAAAGAATAAGAGGAATACTCTTCAGAAGATAGAGAGGGCGTGAGTAGATAAGAAGGATGGCGCCGGTTAGAAGAGAGAAGATAGCCTTCTTCTTCTTCTTTTCTTTCTTTTATTTGATTCTCTGTGAAGGAGGCTGAGGAAGTTGTTTGAAGTGGCTTAGCTGTACAGACATGAGTGGAGGTATTAGTACCAAGAGAGGAAAGAGGAGAAGAAGAAATGCTTCTTCTTCTTCTTGTCTCTCCTCTCTGTGTATGAAAGAAGGCAGCTACACCTGAATGGCGTAATGCAGCAGGGGCTGGTCCCTTGTGGGAAAGAGAAAGAGAGGAAAGCAAGAAGGAACAACGACGACTGAAGAAGAAAGAAGGACATGAAGAAGAAGAGGAAGAAGAAGAAGAAGACGGAGAGTAGCTAACAGGAGAAGAGAGAGAAGACTGTAAGGAAGACGAAGACGAAGTTGGAAAGGCCTTAATGTTTTGACGATTCTTCGAGAGAGAAGAAGGAATGGATAGAAGAATAGGAGAATCACGAGGCCGGAGATGATAGAGAGAATCTTCTTGTAGTCTCATCATTCCTCTTGTTCTCTTCTCTTTCTTTAATCTTTCTCGGCACCTCCTGTGGCCGTAGCGACGTAGACACTGAGAAGGCAGCATTCTGACCAGAAAAAGAGAAGACGAAGAAGAAGAGAAGATGAAGATGAAGATATTAAAGAGGAAGTAGAAGAAGAAGAAAGTCAAGGATGGCGTAAGAGAAGAAATCTAGATGAGGAGGTACTGCGAAAAGGAGAGAAGTCTGCTGAAGCCGCAGTTGACTAGAAAACATGCCAAGCTGTAAGAAAGAGAGAAAGGAAAGAAAGAGAGGAGAAAACCTCGCGGAGATCTTGAAAGGTTCTTCTAAGCAATTCGTCGATGAGATTCCTCATGTGTACATCCACACATGCATGCGCACATACAGCACCCGATGTTTGAATTTTATGCGGGGACTCCCATGACGGCAGGCGCTTCCACAAGGAGAAAAGAAAACGCGAGAAGATAAAGATCATCAAGAAGAAAGGCTGGCGAGGACTGGTTCCTCGGCAAATCAAATGCTCTTTCCCATGGATTTCTCGCATGCAATTATAAGGAGGAGCGCATGTCTTCCCTGTACCGAAGCATGCTCTCTAATAGTAGTAAGAGTGATACAGGACAAATGCTAAACTAGATCACTGAATCTGTACCTGCAGAGCTCCTTGCCTGGTCGCCAAAGCTAGTCTTAAGGTGGACGTGTTTCTTCTCAACTGGACTTGTTGTAGAGTGTATGTACACGAGCTAGATACTCCTCCCGGCCGGGGCGGCAGGAAAGACGCGCGTAAGGAGTTTGAGGGATTATCTCTGTATCCCAATAGCCTTACCGCGGGAAGAACGATAATAGGAGGAGGAATGGCAGCAGGCAGTTCTTGCATCTTCATCATACACACACAGTTGTAGTGAGGGTGTGGTGGATACGCTCGTATTCTCGGTGCAACTGAGAGGAGAAAAATCTTCTTCTTCTTCTCTCTCTATAGAGACACACAACTCCAGAAGTATGAGTGTTCATGCCTCTTGTACACAAGAGGTTGCGCTATAGTACTGAAGTCTCGGGGTGATACAACGAAGCTTCCAAGCAAAGGTAAATAGGGAGAAAAGACTACAAAGACGAGGCCATAGTGTTTTGTCTTGATATAACTGAGATTCTTCAGATTCATGGTGAAGAGATCCTTTCTCTCTGCTGGAGTCATCAGGGCTCCAGATAGGGTGGTGCAGGAGAGAGATGTAGGTATGGAGATCTCTGGAATAAGAAAGGCAACCTCTTATCTATCCATCGATCTGCACCTGTTGTCTGTATAAAGCTACACGGTGTTAGCCTCATCTTACTTTTTCGTCCACGCTGTACACTTTTTTCATCCTCGGGTATACCGATCTCCTGCTCTTCGTCGTGCGTCTATCGTAGTGCGGACCTCCTCCTTTTCTTTTCGTCGGACGACGAACTCTTGTCATTACTTAGGAGGTTCTTAACCATCGAAGCAGTGACGATCCTTTCCGACAGAGTTTGTAGGCTGGGGGATTGCCGGAGTAAAAGGGTTTAGGACTTGGCCAGCATTGGGTGTGTGTAGATAGCTCTAAGTGTCGCCAAGGTGTACTACTGCGACAACAGAGAAAGATCAGATGGCTGATTCCCCAGTACGGTATTGCGCGGTGAGTGGTGATGCAATACATGATGTTTCAAGTACTTGTTCGATGAGAAATTCACACTGAAAGTGTACTCGGGGTGTCTGTGCTGGCTGTACATGCACCTCAAACTGTACGGAACATGGTAAATATACACGTCAGCCCGTATGGGACACGTTGTGTAGACGCCTTAGACCGTCAGCGGTATTTTGTACATACACTTCATCGTGTACGGCATGTGGTCTGCACATACCTCAACGCATGTGTCACGTGGTGTAGATACACTCCACTAAGTCAAATTTCTCCGGGGTGTGGCGTGTGTACACCCCAAGCTGGACGAAATGGGATGTAGGCGCATCTCAATCTACACACGTTGTGGTGCGCAGGTACCTCACGCTGATCGGTTTGGGTGCACGTTCACCTCATCCTGACCGAGATCGCTAGACAGCTTCTCCTCCCGATGTCTAGTGTCCATGCGCCTGATCCTGTTTGGGGTCACGCACAAAAACCTCAGACTGCAAGGGCAAAGGTTCATACACATCTCCTCCTGATCCTATCACGTGTACATACACCTCCTCCGGACCCTATTAGGTGTACATACACCTCATCCTGACCCTATAAGATGTACGCACACCTCAGCCGGATCCTATTAGGTGTACATACACCTCCGCCTGATTTTAGTAGGTGTACATACACCTCATCCCGATTCTCTTAGGTGTAAAGACACCTCATCCTGATCCTATGAGGTGTACATACACCTCATCCTGATCCTATGAGGTGTACATACACCTCATCCTGATCCTACTTAGTGTACATACACCTCGGCCTGCTCCGGTTTCACGAGCAGACACCTCCACACCCCCAAAATGCGGTGTACGTCCGCCTCGTCCTGTAGAAGATGATGTCTACATTCACCTCATCCCGTACTGTATGATGTCGTCAATCTCAACCAGTGCGAGATGCCGAAGATCATTTTGTCTACTTAGAACGAGAGACCCTTTTTCACAACGTCGCTTCAACCTGGTTGCCTTCGTCCTCATGGCAATTCATCCATCCACCCTTCCCAGCGTTTCTGATGCTTAGTTTGTTTCTCAACGTGTTTGGTTTTCTGCATCCATCTGACACTTCTCTTTGATTCTCTCTTCGTAGGGGTTATATTAACATACGAGGTAGAGAAGGCAGGGCAGCAACAGTAGAAACGAGAAAACTCAGCCAACCAATTCTGCTGTAACGACAGCGAAGAAAAGCGCGCGCGTACGTGCGAGAAAGAGAGAGAGAAGACAGAATTTTTCTTCGAGAGTCTGCTGTCCTTGTATCACAGATTACTCAAGTTGAGCGTGTGTACAAATTGAAGGAGGTCACTCACATGGACGTTCTTGATAAGAAAGGAAAAGAAAGGATCGATGTGTTGATCAGCATGTATAGATGTATATGCGCATGTATCTAATGTCGCGTTGTATGTGATCCATATACTGATTGCTATTGAAACTGTTTTACATTGCATGCATCGTATATACCATATACATAATACACCTCCATCACGACGATCACCTTCTAGTCTACTGGTATATGTATGTCCTACAGAGGAAGGAGTCGCCGTACACCTCAGCCACTACAGTAGAATCACACACGGGCCCTCGGAACATCCCCCGCGGAAGGAAGTTGGCATGAAGCTGATGCTATTACAGTAACCATCAATCCACCGATCCCCCCCCCTCCCTCTTTCTACTACTATACAGTAGTCCTTCTCGTAACAGGGCAGGAGTATGTGTCCCTCCTCATCCATGCATGAAGCTGCTACTGCTTTTCGTGGCACGAGAGATCCAGAGCGATCCTACCCTACCTCCCATACACCAATATAGAAAGACTCCTGCAGAAAAAACCTTCTCACCCCCATAGTCATAACTGATCGATAGACAGCTGTATACTATCTACTATCTCCGTAGCCATGATGAAGACATGTTACGCTGTCCATCCGATATTCTACTCCACCCACACAAAGCTACGTATCAGAAACTTTCCTCTCAAACTTCTCTAAATCGATCACCGGAGAGAACAGATGATACACGATCTCTTCTTTCATGCAGCAGCTTGACGGCATGCGCACCAAGAATCTCTTCATAGACATATAGATCCATCAAGATATACACATATATACATGACTGAAAATGATAATAATGAGATTGTCCTCATCTAGCTTTTCACCCCGACCATCTTCTTTCTTCACAGTCATCCTTCGGCAGAACGAAGAAGACGACGACGACGAGGAAAAACAACAAGGCCGTGATTAAACAGATACACTGTCGATACTAAACCAACCGTCTCTCTCTTGTGACTTGCACACATGTCTAGCCGAAGAAAGTATCGATATACAAAAATATACATACACATCGAGTAACATGATATACAGATACGTACAGAGATTAATACCTTTCGATCATTCTTAGCACGATATATCTCTCGCTCTCTCACCCAAGCGCTTGGGTCGTTGACGTGATAAGCCGCTACACCCCTCAACAGTAACAAACCTAAGAATGCAAGACACTGAGAAAGCTATGGATCCATCTCCTCACAAGAATTTATCATCATATAACGAATCAAAATCTCCTGCCTCATTCAAAAGCAAAAACGATAAGAACCTACGTACACCACCACTCCTCTTCCCCCTATTCTCTCTGTAACTAGCTTTGCCTGTCTTGAG
>NW_027160060.1:0-317 GCF_002600585.1 Cystoisospora suis
GGTGTGCCCGGGCTTGTTGCTCTGCCTGGAGCTGCTCCGCTCGCAACTCCTCTGCACGTCTCCGCTCCGCTTCCCTTCTGCGCGCTCGCATCTCGTGCTCCCTGATGCGGCGCTCTTCTTCCTCTTGCTCCTTCTCCGCAACCTGCCGGCGCAATTCCTCTTCACGTTGCTCCATTATGGAAAAACCGGCACTTTCACCACTGAGTCCTCAGGAACCGTCGGGAAAAGTAACTTTTACTGGTGGTCCTCGCAGTGCCCACCACTTTGTAACAAAGCGTTCGGGAGAGGAGGCTCGGGTGAGCTCTTCCTCTCACGTA
>NW_027160061.1:0-203 GCF_002600585.1 Cystoisospora suis
GCACAACAGCGTGCTGAAAAAAGGGCAGAATAATTATTCTTTGATTCTGGAGAGTAGGGTTTTCTGTGGAAAGTGTATTTTTTCCTTCGTTTCGGTGACGTGCGGAACTGGATTGAAAAAAATTAATAATTTACTCCGGTGGAGAGAGTCCCGAGCGGACGTTCGTTGGGGAGCAGCGAGGCTGCATACAAGTAGGAAGCTGC
>NW_027160062.1:0-967 GCF_002600585.1 Cystoisospora suis
CCCGAACGCTACTTTGTTACAGGTATCTTCCAAGACTGTTTCTGACGGAGGAAGTGTACGTATTCTGCCGGGCTCTCTAGCGCGCACGGAATATACACTTCTTCCTGTTGCCGCCTGCCATGCCAGGGAAGCCGGAGCTCGCCCAACCGCAGGAGCTACGTAGTAACCAGCACCGTTCGGGGACCGCCCAAGAAAGGGTTGGTGTTGTGCCCGCAACAGACATCAGCTTGTCTGTGGGGTCTGAATGTGGAGTTCAGCTTCCAGCGAAAGGGGGGGCCCACCTGGACAATGTGCAGAGCCTGGTGACTTGTAAAAAGCGGGTCCGGCTCTGGCAGGCGGACTGAGACGCGTTAAGACGGACTTGAGTCCGGCGGGTGCGGAGAGGGCATTCTCTGTTCCTTTTTCGTGAGCCTTTTACGGCAAAAAAGTTCACCGAACACTGCATGATACAGACCGCGGGCTTAAATACTGCCACACGACTTTTTTCTCGCGCTTGCGCCGCTATTCAGAGTGTTTGCGGTTGATTCCCGATCGCGCCGGGCGTGCTGGAGCCCCGGCACAAGGCCGGTGACGGGGCTCTGTACCGCCGCCCGGTGTAGTGAATGCGGTGTCGCATATCGAGTGCCCTGCTTTGAACAACGCCGATGAGCCGTCTGATGTGCCCGCAGAAGCCTGCAGTGCTCACTCAGCTAATAGTCAGCCGGTGAGCTGCTCTAGCAACGCTGTGATAGGCAGCCGAGAGTACTGCCCACAGTGTTAGAGCTCTGTGGCGTGTAGTGGCTCAGGACGTCCGATGCCGTAAGACACGCTACGGTACCGGGAAGGCGCTAGAGCTGCCAGGGAGGCAGAGAGTGTACACTGTTTCCTGGTGGGGCGGACCTGCGACGGCGAGAGAGACGCCGTGCGCAGGCAACCGACTGGGGAGAATCAGTTCTTCTGCTAGTGAAAGATTACTGTTTCTAGGAAA
>NW_027160063.1:0-451 GCF_002600585.1 Cystoisospora suis
AAGAAAATAGGGAGTTATTCCCTGGGGAATAATCCCAAAAGAACGAGGAAAACACTTAGCCTCACAAGGGCACCGTACCTTGTCCCGCCTACGTGCTCTATTACGTAGGTCCGTAGGGTTCGGTTATTTTGTACGAACCTCTACCCAAAATTGGACGCGGGTACTCTACAACGGAACCTTTAAAACTAAATAAAATCATCAAAAGGACTAAAATCCCCCGGGGAAATTCCCGGCGTAGCCGTACCGTCCGAGGTCGTACTAGCGACCTACCGGAAAATGAGCATCGATCACCAGAATTAATTCCAGAGAGGTTTTCCGCGGTTTCAAATCCCTAATATTATACACACGTGCCATCTCCAGATTTATCCATAGACTTCCTTCCAAAAATAGAAAAATCAAAGAAGTCCCCATTTTCACCTCTGGGCTCGACCACCCCACCACCTCGGGTGGT
>NW_027160063.1:495-3979 GCF_002600585.1 Cystoisospora suis
ACAGTAGCTAGTCGCTAAATAGACTATTATGCTAACTAATAATAGGTCTACTCGTATGTGCTACTATCGATTACGCGTATGTCTGGGCAACCGCCCTGACAAACAAGCCAGTGAACAGCAGAGAGAGAGAAGAGAGAACTACGTTTTTGAAGATAATGTGACCCTTTCTTGAGAAAACATTCAAGGGGGTCAACTTCATCCTGTGTGGTTCTTCTGTGACTGCTAGGGTCCCCTAAGTTGGTGTTTCCGCGAAGTTCGTGGATGCGACGCGAGCCTGTGTGGCCGTCGCTAGAGTGTGACCCGAGCGAGAGTTTGGCCTGTGTTGCTTTTCGCGATCTTGTGTATGGAATAGAAAGATCAAGAAACTAGGAATGAACCTCAGTGGCGGTCAAGTGTTGGTGACAGGAGGAAGTTGAGTCCACAAAGAGCGAACGGGTGATAGACTAAAGTCTGAAACGAGAGGAGAGCAGTTAGCGTGTCTACAGGAGAACCGATTAGACGGATCCTAGGGGATCCTAAGAAGGGAAATAGCCAAAACGTCATTGTTGTTGCATTTTGAGGAGCACTTTAGGCGAGGGGAGGCTGCGAAAACCCGTGTACAGGCATTTCATGCGTGACTAGTTACCCCTAGAGAGTCCTTTCCCACCGTTTTTTGCAACTCGACTGTGTCGAGCTCCCCGAGGGAGAGACATCCCTCGCCATCTCGTAATTGGGAGTGTTTCTTCGGACCCACTCTATTCATTACGTAGGTAATAACTGTGGGTCCGGTGTTATGCTTCCTAGGGGAAGCTAAAGAAGAGGAGACAACATCGTTTGGATGTGGACCGTGAAGGTTGCAGGAGCGCGAACCAACTTTTCGACACCGGGATCCACAAACGTTTACTACAATATCACATAGCGTGCTATAGCTCTCCCGTGTTTCCCTTAACTGGGAACCCGCCCCGTTCGCTAGACGCTGGAGCTCGGTTGTCCCGTCGCGCTTCTCTTGCGCGTGATCCGACAATCGCTCGCTGGAGCACGGGTGCACATGCCTGTCAGGGCGGTTGCCCGGAGATTAGAGTATTCACTGAGTAGCCAGTAGTATTTTACTTTTCGAAGGACAGAGAACTTAGCGACTCGTGCCGTCTAGCTTAGTTGATGTAGTTATCGTACTAGAGTGGCGTACACAGTAGAGGCTTAATGTTGGAGCGTAAGCGCGAACGTCTTGAGTGCGTTAGTTCATTGCTCTTAGATCAGGGAACGTCTCGGTCTCCCCGTACAACTCCATCCCCTTCCGGGGGGGTTGCGCTCAGGATCGGGTGGAGACGTCCCCCGCAGTTGAGTTAGGCCGTACACTCTCTGGTCAACCGTGAACCGGTTATGGACCAGGAAGTTTTTCGCGAAGTCGATGTTGGTGTGTGGAGTAAATCGATTGTGTATTGAGTGTGCTGCACCTAACTCAAACCAATCAACCCATTGTTCGGTTGTGGAAGATCGATTATCTCTATTGCGGGAGTCAATTGAGCTCGCATTTATTCTAGAGTATTGTGGGAAGCAGCCCCGAATATTTAAAGCAGTCGAATTTCCTGATCTTTGATAGTTACAATGGATTGAGTTTAGGGCGCGCAGCAGGTTATTCCTCAGGCAGTGCGACTCAGTTGACGGGAAGTCAACTGCGGCACTGTCGAGACCCAACGCGACTCCCTGGGTAGAGGCTTGTCACAAGTCACATTGTTGTCGGCGGACCTCCTTGGCTACCGGAGGTTCGCGGCCGGTCGGACTTGGGGAACCGCCAACCGTGTGCACATGTTAACGGCACTCGATTATTCCCTACAGTGGGGTACGTTCCAAGTTCTTTGCCACACACACGTGAGTAGGGCGACGCCTTAGGTACTGTCAGGATTTTGCAATCCTGCCTCGATCGCCACGAAATAGTGGCCTATTCTTAATGAAGTGGCGACACCGACGGAACTAGGGAGGATACCCACGACCTGCCGTGCTCCAGGCTACGTAACGCCGCAGAAGAGGAGCAAGGAAACCTCGTAACCTCGCAACAACAGTAATCAATTCTAGGACTCACAGACACTCCAAGTGGAAAATAACAAAGGCGAAGGGTTCAGGACAAGAGCAGGAGATAGACGCACATCAAGCACAAAAGTTCAGATGGCGACAGGAAGGGCATGGGGGTTCGCTAGCAGGACAGAACTACCAGATCACGTGCTCCTACGACCAACGAACGTAAGCCAGGCTCAACAAGGCTATACCGGAGAATCTGTAGCCCCGGAGGAGGCAAGCCGACGAAGCAGGATCGCTGAGCGTCCCCAGGAAATCGTCGACGCATCGCCTACACCGCTAAAGGAGGGGAACAGGACGCTGCACGAGCAAAGCAAGGAGATGGATGCCTTATAGGAAACGCTGAAAAAAGAGGAGAAAGTAAAAGAACCTGGGGGGGAGCTATTGGGCGGTCCAAAAGTCCGTTTGGAGTGAAGGAAGTGCACGAACCCGTTTGCGTGCTCTGAAGCAAGGGACGGTGAATGCACAGCGGTCTTGCGCGGCGCCTAGATCGCACCGCTTTGAAATTAGTTCAGCTGAATAGAGGGAAGAAAGAGGTATCTAGAAATACCTAAATCATAGTCGTACTCGCTAGTTTAGGAAAATCGGTATTTTAGCCCAAAATAGCATAGAGCCGGGGCAAGCGCTGTCTACCTTGCAACTCACGCGCAACGAACCGGGATTTTAGCGGATCTCAGCAACCAGGGCACTTCCAGAATGAAGTCGAAGTGCGTGAGGCAACACTATCGATTTTAGAAACTATTATAACCCCGCAGCAAGGCGGGAAGGCAGTTTTTATTACGATCGCAACCCTAGACTTTCCGAGCCGCAGCAGCACCACCCTAGACAGACATAAAGACAGTAGCTAGGCCATGTATCGTGTGTGTGTAATGGCAATGGCACGGCACACTCAAGTAATAAGTAGGGCTCCTAGGGGAGCCTTATAGGTTCAGTAAGGATAGGAGAACCTATCCAGAGCCTTGAAGCCCGGCACTGTTCCAAAAAAGCGGAAAACCGGCCAACTCAGGCCTCAACTCATCTTATAGTCGGTACAGGCTATAGTGGCCCACGGGCCGGCAATACGGAACTACGGCACCCCCTGCTGAAAGACCGCTTAAGGGCTTCTAGAGGAGCCTAAGGAAGCCAGTAAAGGCGGCGGAATAGTTTAAGCAACAAGGAAAGACGCACAAAGGCCCAGAGAAGGCCAGGAAATCCAACGCGGGAATTCTCCCGCCTTAGAAGCAGCATGCGATCGGCGCAGCACAACAACCGCCGCGGCGCACGGAAAGCTGTAATGATTGGTGGAAATGTAAGGATGAACGACAATCTCGGGCGCGTGGAGCTACGCACAGCCTCTAGTCTGATTAGCTTCCACTAGGAAGCCTCTATTCCTCACACTCCTCCAACACTACCTACGCAGCGGATGGAGGGGGTCCGAAGAAACGCTCCCAGC
>NW_027160064.1:0-262 GCF_002600585.1 Cystoisospora suis
AGCGTCCCCAGCGCATTATCACATATAGTGTAACACCTCATTTACTGAGTTACTCCTCAATTCCCCATAGTCACTTATGTAGAACGTCTCCCATGAACACTACACATCGTCACACCCACTCAAACACTTGTCTCCCTTCCTTGTAACACAACTTTCTTCCTCTCCTGTAACTCCTAGTCTCCTGGGCTTCCTATTTGGCTCGCCTCCCTCACCTCCTTGTATACTTGCGTCTTCATTCCTTAGGCTGCACTAGCAGCCACGT
>NW_027160064.1:448-9196 GCF_002600585.1 Cystoisospora suis
TACAGTAGCTAGTCGCTAAATAGCGCATTATGCTAGCTAATAATAGGTCTACTCGTGTGTACTAATACTAACTCCGTGTATGTCTGGGCAACCGCCCTGACCGGAGGTGTAGCCCCGGTGCCAGTCCAGCCTCTGGGACAGGCCCGGACACGCGGAGACCCGGTGTAAGTGCTGAACAGGAGAGCAGGGGAAAAGAGATCACTAGTGAAAAAGGTGCGAAAAAAAGGAACAAGGAAGAAAAAGTGTAAAAGAGGAAGAAAGGCTTTTTGTTGGAGCCCCGTCCTTGGGTTGCTGTTGTTGTCCATATTCCATCTCTTTTTTTTTCTTTTTTCTGCTTTCCGAGGAGAAAGCTGTTGGGGAACGTGGAGTCCCTCGTGGTGAAAGGCTATGTAAGCATTAACGCGGCGGCTCTGACAAAAGACACGGGCAGGATGGAGAGTTACACTGGAAAACTACCAACAGCGAGATTGCTGAGACAGTGCCGGCCCGCTGAGCCGCCGCACGACCGGTTTTGAGAGTAGCCGAGTTTTCTTGCCGCAAGGATGAAACGTTTCACCAGCGGCGCTCCCAAGTTCAGAGCTTCCCCCTGACAGGGGAATAACGTTTAGCTGGCCGTGGAATAGCTTGCGTCGGCCAGGGCCACGTAACACTACACCGGCCAGTAGCCGAAATAAGACCATTCCTCGTTTTTTGCTCTACGGTTGCTGGTCTTGTGGAAAGTGCCACTCGAGTGGTCAGGAGTGCCACTCCTAGGTGTAGGTTTGTTACAGGCACGGCCAGGTTCACCCAGTTTTACCTCCCGCTGCCTTGCATTCGGAAAGCTGCAGTCCCCAATCAAAACACAATATATCTGCAAGGGGCTACTACCCAACAGCTAAACACTAATTTGTGCTGGTCGGAACGTCGCTTGCACTCCAGACGGCAAGCCGGGGAAGTGGTGGACGCCTGTGCAGTGCAGCGTAGTTACGCCCTTACGAGCGCTCAGACAGCGCAGCCCAGGAGACAATCAGTTTAACGGAGTGCAAGATACGGCACAAAACAGCAACACGTCGCGACGCGGGCGACCACACCCGCGACGGCAGTCCCGAGAGGCGTCCGACGCGGACAGTGCCCGACAGACGGTGAAGGTACGACTGAAAGTGCGTCGGGAGGGTACCGCTCCGAGGGCTGCCTAGGGGCACAACGGGCCCTGCTAATGCCGAGCCTCCGGGGCCTTACGTCCCCTGTCGGTGGGGCTGCTGCCGCCGCCAAATGGGGCAAGCGAGAGGCGTTTCCGCGTTTTATAGGGCGGGTTTCAGCAGGCCCAACAAAACAAGATCTCAGGAAGCACTTACGTTGAGGCGGCGTACCTGAGAGCTGCCGCCTTTCGGCAGTTGTTCTCTACACTTCGTGGTAGCCCAGCTGGGGAAGACGACACTACCGAGAACGGTCCTAGCTGGCAGTACAAAAAAGTAAGAGAAGCTCCTGCTGTACTCTGTTGCAACATCCAAACATCGTGACCAGGGACGCCGGCTCGTTGAAGAGCTCCCTGATAAGCAGCTAAGACGCCGGGGAACACTACGTTTTCCAGAGAGGTTACCACGTTACTGCTCGCGACTACGAGCAACTGCAAAGCAAAGTGCTGTTTGGCATGCGAGGTGGCGCGCCAGTGTCAACTGGTGATGCGGTGAACCGGAAGTCTGAAAGGGTGCTGCATGCAAGAAGACGAGCAGCAGCGAGGGTTCGCAGGTACAGCCTAGCGTTGCGGGGCATGCTGCTGCGCCCCCCGCGAAGGCAAAGAGACAGTGCGAAGAAAGACAGTCGATCTGTTATTGACTGTTTCCCGTCGTCCTTGTTCTTGCTACCCGTGACGCCAAGGTAAGCAGTGAATCTTTCTGTGTGCTTGCGGGGATCGGGCTCTTCCGATAGAAATCAGTTGGAGATGTGGACGGAAGGCCAGGGAGAGTGCCCCGGAGTCCCCCATTTAGCTGATTTTGTCGTTTTGATCAGGTTTCTGCGGTGTAGGCGCTGATATCAGGAGTTGCTCTTTGAAGTAGTAGGGTTTGGAGCTTATGAAGACAGCCGCGTGGTTGGCGGGTTCCTGGGCGCTCTCGTTCCTCCCCACACGGAGAAGTTTTCTTCTCGCACGCTGCGGCCCGGCCGTAGACCTTCGCGTCATTGCTGCCGCCCGATAGTGTTTACGGTGTGTTGTCACGAGATCCCCATCTGGGTCTCAGTCCCGCTAACGCGTGCCCGGTAGAGCGATACGTAGTGCTCACTTCTCTCGGATGTCCTAGTATGCGACTACATACCACCGTGGCTTGTTCCTTCTCTGTGGTTCGCGGTGGGCCATCATTTGTGCTCGGGTCACTGAGTTCGCCAGCTATTTGCAGAAGCACTCAAGAGCTGGGGCATTCGAATGCTCGAGCTTCCGGGGGTGCGAGCCTCCGATGGCACCAGTGGTTGTGGCCCCGGTGCGGGGGAGTTGCTCTTACAGGGCACTAAGGTGCTCTGCACTTGCCGGGGACCTCGCCCACATGAGGAAAGAGAGCTATGTCAGCAGCGGAGTGAGAAGCGCGTTTTCCCGTTGAGTTGCCATGAATGTACTGACCTCGACTCCTGTAATTCTTGGTATCAGACAGTTGTGTGTGGTGTTACATTCAGATGGTTCGCATGAACGTGCTGGCAGATTGTCTGAAAACTCTCGTCAACGCCGAGAAGCGCGGACGGAGGCAAGTGCTCATTCGACCTTCTTCGAAGGTCATTGTAAAGTTCTTGCAATGCATGCAGAGGCGGGGCTACATCGGGGAGTTCGAGATTGTCGACGACCACCGGGCCGGAAAGATTGTCATCGAGCTGCTGGGCCGGATCAACAAATGCGGTGTCATCTCTCCCAGGTACTTCAGGAAGACTGCCGTCGCGTTCCCGGAGTTTGCATCACGGGTGACTTCGTTGTCCAGTCAGTTTGGCGGCAGTTACTGGTTCTCCGGAGGGAGGACACTCCTGTAGAGCAGTCTGGTTGTGGTGGGTAGTGTGTACGCCACGCCAGAATGGCTGCTGGAAACCTCGGCCAGCAGTGACAGGTGAGTGAACCGGCTTGCCCTGTAGTAATAGTAGAAATCAGTTCTGTGTTTGTAGGGATGAATTTCCTGTCAGTCTGTTGTTCACACGTGTAAAGAGGCGTTTATGTGTCTCCCGGAGTCGGAGAGGTGAAGCCTAAGTTTACCGTTACTGTAGGTAGCCGTGTTTTACCAGGGAGACTCGAAGGGTCCGACCCCGAACTCGTTCTCCAAGGAAACGGAGACTTCACTGTTTTGACAGTTTTGTGCTTTGTCGCGATTCAGGTTTGATGTGAAAGTCGACAAAATTGAGCAGTTCTGCTCCAACCTTCTCCCTTCGCGTCAGTTCGGTCACCTGGTGTTGACAACTGCGTATGGGATTATGGACCACGAGGAGGCAAGGCGCAAGCATACGGGAGGCAAGATTCTCGGTTACTTCTTCTAAGCTGCTTCGAATCAATAATCGGTGTACGGTCCTGGTTCTTAGGACCAAGAATCCGAGGATGATGTACCTGTGGCTTTTTCGTACTTGACCGACTTACGGGCCACGCTTAAGTGGAGGGTGTCCGGTCGTTTTACCCGGGTTTACACGCTTACATATCCTGCAAAACTTGTGTCACTCCTGCTGCGAGTCCTGTGCGTACTTCAACGCTGACCAAAGCGTCTTCAAAGCACTGGAGCACTATCGTTGACAGGCGACGGGAAAATATCCGCTACTCCCGTGGCGACAAACGAGTCACAGTCACTCGCAAGTATCACGTACGCAGAATAATATAGTACCTCAGGCACACGCATACGGGTGCCAAAACGACGGCAACACAACTCCTTTTGGCGTAGTGGGCTCCCTCCTGCTCTCCTAAGAGTGATGAGTGGGGGAGTTCTTAGTTGCAAACGGTGCAGGAAGGCGCTCCAACGGGCAAGCTACTACTGCGTGCCGGTGCGGGACTCCATGTCAGGGGGGGTTTGTCTGGCCTAGAAAACCACGTTCCAGCGGACAGTTTCAGATTTGTCGCGCACCTGAAATCGAAAAAGTATCTTCACTAGGCCCGCCCAACCTGGGACCGAGCCGCGCCCGACTTCTTTGCTTCACAAAGTTCTACTTGCAAAACAAGCTGCGTCATCCACGTGCAGGCAAATGATCGGTTGCCCCTATACGAAAGTTCCATTCATATTGCCGGTCCCCTGCGCGCCTGCTTCCTCGATTGCAGCAACACTGATGGCTAGTATGGCTTGTTCGGTTTCCCTGACCGAAGGTCCCTCCCCGATGACAGGGGCGGCTGCGGCTCGTGCGTTAGTGCGCTGACTGCGAATGCAAACAATTGTACACTGGCTATCGCCTCGACGCGCGGTTCATGGCCGTCATCCATGCATTGCGACTGATTACGAAGAAAGGACGGACCGTCGCAGAAGTCTAGGCTTTTCGGCGGCTAACCTTGCTCTAAATCGTTCACTCGATCGGCACTGCCCTTATCTGATCGCTTCGGAGTTCGAAGCAAGGAATGATGCCGTTTGAGGGCTTCGGGACGTCTAGACGCCGTGGCGGCGCCCGTGCTCATCAGGCGCATCAACCGAACACGGTGAGCGGACGCGTCTGTGGTGTCCCAAGGTGCCAGGCAAAAACTGTTCACAGCTGTCGTCATCTCCCAGGACGTATGCGCGCAGTTCTCGTTGACGTGCCTTTCTTCTTCCCGGAGCACGTGAAGCCTCGGTTTGGCGCAGGCGCCACACGCCACCCCACTGGCTGGTCGGTCGGCAGAATCGGTGTCTTTCGTGGCGCAAGCGGATGCCCACCTTATGCGCAAGATCGGTCCCACCCCACGTGTCCGTCGTACATGGATGGTTTCAGCACTTGCCGGCACCTACACTCCCAGCAGCGTTCCGAACAAACTAAGCGTGTCTCACTACTCGTGCAGGGCAACATAAAGTGTTCTCGAGACGGCTTACCGGGGGCTCCGAACGCCTTTTTTTCTGGTGTTCTTTTGGGAAAGCAGTCGGCGCAGCCCAGTACGGCAGCCGCAGAAACCGCGAAGGAAGGGCAGCGGGGGTACGCGCTGCGTCGTTCTTGGACGGCATATTTACCGGCTTACCGGTGCCTTATAATGGTCGAGTTCCCTCCCGCTTAGAAATGAAAACCACCGACTGGAAGGGGTGTCGTCCATATCACTCATCCCATGTGTGTAGAAAATCCTGCGACGTGTGCGAACCATGGCCAGTTTTTTTTCCTGAGGTGTCCAGCCGCTGCAATTCCGAGTTTGGCAGTTTGCTCCTTGGGTCGTTCTCTCGGGCACACGCGTACGTGGCACTGGTTCTCGCAGGTGTGGCTTCAGTCTGTCTTAGAAACACCGAGCCCGTGGAGGCCCCACGCTGCACTTCCGAGGCATGTCCTTTTCCTGAGTGCCTGCCGCGGGAAGCTTGGAGCGTCGGCCCTACCCTGGTTCTGTTTTTGTTAGGCATGCGGGGCCGGCGCGTATACGGACTGCAGAGCAGGCGGCGTTCCTGTGGCCAGGCATTACAGTGACAGTCTGCACTTCCACGAAGTCTGTCCTCCCGTGGCGACATCGTCGTTTCAGGTGCGGACGCCGGCGCCGTCGCGTGCGGGACAGTAAACAGAGATTACTTAGAACAAGCGATCCGTTGAAGCCACCATTGCAGCTCTGCGCCCTGAGCGCGAACACCTCACTGCTGTGGCTTGTGCCCTTTTTCTCGGACCTTGTCGGTGTCTTTCCATTCCTGACCCCGGGAGACCCCGCTGATATTTTGCGCATTGTTTGTCGAGAAGGGTGAGCAGTTACTGGGAATGAATGCTATAGAGTGGTGAAGCTCCTGTATCCGACAGCAGTCGCTTTTGTATGAATGGTGACCGGAGATATGTCCTGCATTTGATCATAGCCGTGTGTGTCCGTTCCCTGAACCTCACTCAACGCGTCTGCAGGTGTGCGCCTTGTGAACGGCCACGAACCTAACAACAGCAGGGCAAGACGTCGATAGTGGGGTCGTGTGCCCTTAGCAGGACTGATTGCTGCGCCGCGAAAAGCGGCCGAGGAATCAGTTTTGAGCCTTGTTTGAATCCGTTTCATGTGGCGTAATCCAGAGCACTCGGCGGCACGTCCACCACTGTTTGCGTGTGGGCACACTAGCCCCGGGGCCCGCGGTGTCGTGGAGAAATATCGTTTACAAAGTATGCCCACAGGGCGATCAACAGATTCTCGATGCGAACACCTCCAGACGAGCAGGAGGCTGCGATGGCGAGCGTAGCCCGTGAGGTGGCGCAGAAGACTGTGCTGACGCTGGTCGAGGAATTCATTTCACAAGGCGACGAAGCGCCAGCAGATCGCGCGGCACAGGTGTTGAAGCTTGCACTTGTTTTCTGTGAGGCGAGTGGCGCGAACTCGCGGAGGGCTGAGCCCGCTGACCCAGCGCCTGCCTCGTGCTCCACCTCGTGCACCCCAGGTGTTGCATGCAGTTCGGCATCGGATACCAGTCACGCAGCCGAACCTCCGCAGCGGCCGCCGCCCCCTCTGGGCGGCGGCGCGCACTTCGCTGCGCCACGGGTGTTGGTCGCTCCAGATAAGCTGAAGAACCCTTCGTCGTTTTTGAAAATATACGGAGATCCGCTGTGTTTTGCGGGTTCCCGAAATCTCGTGGCAGGGTACCGAGGGAACTGGAAATGTGCCAAGTGCGGCACCGTGAACTTCCCTCGCCGGTTCCGGTGCAAGCAGTGCGACACCGAACGGGATTCCGAAGGTGACCAAGTCGTATTTGAGTATGCCACGAGTGTGTATAAGCAATATGTGGCGCAGGGGGTTTGGCCTGAAGACCCGGGAGACACAGTGGACATTATTCAACCAGCCACGCTGTATGCGAGCCCGCGTGCCTGTCGCCGACTGAGGCATATGGGTGGAGGCAGACACCAACGGTCCCGCGGCCGGCGGCGTGGAGGGCAAGATACCAGGAACAACTCCAGTACGCAAGGTGCGCTAGAGGAGTCAGCGGCGCCGCAAGGTCAAGGGTTTTCAAAAGGATTCCGGACCGGCGCAGTAAGTTCCTGCGATGTCCGTGAACCGCGCCGGCGAGTTGCGCCTTCCGAAGGCTGCATCGTGGGTGCCACGGAGGAGTACAGTGGTCGGGATGAAGTCGAAGAACATCTTTCTCCCCGGTTCGCGGCGATGTTACAAGCAGATCTATGTCACGTGTATAATGGCGCAGTGGAATGGGAACAACGTGAGGGTGGGTGCACGCCGTGTATCGGTGACAGCAGCTCGGTACGAGAGAGTGTAAGGAGGCGTGACCCTGTAATTCGATGAAAATTCAGTCGCATGGCGTGGGCGACGATCCGTGATGACAGAAACTTGTCACTGATTTGTCACTTCTCCCCGAGGTGATTTGTGTGGTAGTGGATGCAGAGGTGACACGCGTACCAGCGGGAGTGTTCGGAGTAGCTGGTTAGAGGGAGAGCGACTCACCTGGCTATAGGACGCAGCACCCATTTCGTTGAATTCATATTCGCCTGCGTGTATTATATTGATTTGCGTGTCAGTCGGTACTGATGTAAGGGATTTAGTCTCCAGGCAGACGCTGTGCAGCCATCCAAGAACCTCGTAGTTTGTCGTGTTGCTGACACTGACGGGCAGTGTGGTGGAGAGACTGGGCCCTCAGCGTCACCCCTTCCATGAAGGTTTGTGCCCCTTTCATTTCAGGCGGGAAGTGCGGGTGCAGGCGTGTGGGTGGAAGGAGGGCATGATACAATCAACGCCTGGAGGATATGTCAGGCAGTTGTTTCGCGTGGAAGCAGATGTGATTTGCGTCAAATAGACCACGCAGATAGCTATCCCGACCATGTTTGTGCATCGCAAAACCACCGGAGGGAATTGATCTACAGAGCGGACGTGGGGTTACCGTTGCAGAGATCGGATGCGGGGGTGGCTGGGACCGGCTAGCAGTCGATTAGTGTGTGAACGCGACTCTTCCATCACCGGCATCAGAAAGAGCTCAGGTCGGTTCGAGTCTGGAACTCTTCACGTTTCCAAGTGAACGTTTTTTCACGCAGTCGTGTATTGTACAGTTTTCCGGAAGCTTGAGTCCTGCTGACGCTTGACGTCTCTTGGGAGTCTCGACACGAGTGTTTCACCCTATGTGGTGATGCATCTGCCCAGGCACCCAACAGGACGGTTTTGCGTTTCCGGCGCAGTGGAGGTGCCGATGAAAGAGCGGGTCACTTTCGGTAGCAACCATACCAATTATAGAAGACTGCTGCTCTTCCCGGCAAGCACAGTCGGGAAGGAGTCCGCCCGAAGCGTAGGATACGGGTTTGATAGGTGTCTCAGGTGGGAGGTGGTGAAGCGTCTTGTCCGATACCAGGGAGTGCACAAGTGGACGTAGCAGGTGTGTGCGATGTCGACCTTCGTGGGTGTTCAGATCTGCTGTCGGTTTGTTGTGAAGGGACCCCTGTGCTTGTACAGTTGACGATACTATCGTACCGAGCGCGGGGCTTACAGTTGTGTGGAGCCCGACAAGCGAAAGTGCCTTTGAAAAACAAGGACATGCTCTCGTGGAACACGCTTGGTTCCTGTGTGTTGCTCAATGTGACGATGTTCTGCGTTCTGGAGATGTCCTGAATGCTCCGATCAGTGTTGCGTCTGTTCCAACGTGCCCACAGTTTATCCAGAAGTAGTAGGGTCGCGAGCCGCTGGTTCCGTCGGGAACGCGTCTC
>NW_027160065.1:0-1009 GCF_002600585.1 Cystoisospora suis
CTGGTAAAAATAGGCCACTATGTTAGTGGCGATCGAGGCAGGATTGCAAAATCCTGACAGTAAGCTTTCTTACAACAGAGCTGGCTCCGACGAGACCACAACGATGGGTCGAGTTCCAAGCAACCGCAACAGGTTGGGCAAGCAAAGCAGGCGCATCATCAGGAGGACCAACGCAATACAATGGGAGAACAGATTTGCAGCCTCAAAGACATGGGAGAAGAAGGGGGAAAAAGCAAGGTGGAACTAAGTGCTAACACGCCCGGATCAACCACCAACGGAAAAGATAAAAAGCGACAGTGTTCACTCAGTACTAAGCGACAAGGCGACGCCCGCGGCAACCGAGAACCGAGACTGGCTTCCCACCGACAGCCTCTGTACGTCGTCAGAGTTAACAAACGAGACATTGAAGTACTTCTGGATACCGGTGCAACGACGAGCTTTGTACACCCGCGTTGGGTTAGCAAATCGGGCCTACTGCCGGAAAAACTTTCGACGCCGCTGACGATTGTGGGAGCTACGGGGAGCACGTTACACCCCTCTGCTATTTGCAAAGAGGTGCCCATCGAGATCGCAGGGACAAAACAAACGATTGACCTTGTCGTAGCGGATGTAGGACAGGCAATTGTGATAGGGTACAATTTTTTTCGCGAATCACAGCTGTTGTGGGATCTGGGTTCGGGGGAGCTTGTCTTCCCGTCCCCGCAGGACGAACAGACGGGGCAGCGAAAGCCAGACCGTTTTGACACGCGTCCAAGCCCACTAAGAATTAAGGCTGGCACCCAGCTTCAGACGCTAACATGGGCAAAGAGGAAGCCCGAGCAGGGCACCGCAAATAAAGCCAAGAGGTGCAAGGAAGACAAGTTGCCATTCCAGCTTAAGATAAAAGAGGAAAGCAAACAGGCAACCGGGGGAGCTACTCAGGAGAAGAGCGGCGTGGGAGAAGAAAAGAAACGAAGGAAATGGATAAAACGGCGTACTCCCCCCGAAGAAGAGCAGCCGTTTGTGATTG
>NW_027160065.1:1432-2515 GCF_002600585.1 Cystoisospora suis
TTGCGAGAGCTGCTTGAGAAAGGCTTTATCACACACTCACAGTCTCCTATTGCCGCCCCCGTCGTTTTTGCGGGTAAACAGGATGGCAGCTTGCGAATGGTGGTGGATTCTAGAGCGTTGAACGGCATCACTATGAAGGACAACCACCCTCTGCCGCGCATTCATGATCTGATTAACGGAGTAGGGAAGGCACGGTGGTTCTCGAAGATCGATCTGCAGTCAGGATACCACCAGGTGGAGGTTAGCGAAGCTGAACAGTGGAAGACAGCGTTTCAAATCAGGTACGGGACCTTTCAGTTTACAGTAATGTCGTTCGGCTTGGCTGGCGCACCTTCCACCTTCTAGCGCCTCATGCAAAATATATTCCCCGATGAACTGGATGAATTAGTCACGGTCTACCTCAACGACGTTCTAATTTATTCAAAGACTTGGGACGAACATATTCAACGGGAGCGACATGGTATGGAGAATGCAACATTGCAAAGCGGTGAAGAACTCGAAGGAAGGGCTTATCAACGTGGCGACATTGAAGCACTTTGATCCAGATAAGCCAGTCGTCCTCTAAACGGACGCTTCCAAACACGCGATTGGGGCGGCTTTGGAACAAGATGGCGTTCCAATAGCTTTCGAGTCCCGGAAGATGGGGAAGAGAAAAAGTTCCATGCCAGCTTACGAAAGCGAGCTTCTAGCTACAGTGCGCGCCTTAATGAAATGGAAATCTTTTATTGGAACCAAAGTAGTCACTGTAGGAACGGACAACGCAACACTTAGTCGAATTCTCCAGCAGAAGCATGTCACGTCGCGGCTAGGATACTGGCTAGACAAATTAGCTGATTTCAACACGTAGTTTATAAGCCGGGCATGCAGAATGTTGTAGCCGATGCGATAAGTAGAAGACAGAATTTTATCGGCCTGACTAAGGAAAGAAGCAGGGGAAGTGATCTTAGCCGGATCAGCGAGACGGAGTTCTGGAGAAAACAGTACGAATTGTGCGCAGAGTTTAACATCCTGTGTAAAGTAGTAGCAAAATCCTTCGACAACGAGCAAGCCAAAACTCCAGTATTGTTCAGGCAGAGGGAGTAT
>NW_027160066.1:0-448 GCF_002600585.1 Cystoisospora suis
CAACATTTGAGGAGGGTTTTTGAAAAACTCAGGGAAGAAAAGCTCTACATCAAATTGTCAAAGTGTGAGCTGTGCAGACAACAGGTCCAGTATTTGGGGTTCATCATCTTGGCAGAGGGAGTCACAGCAGATCCGCGGAAGCTTAAGACATTGAAGGAATGGCCGGAAATTCTAACCAATCGGAAACAGTTGCGGGGTTTCCTCGGAATGGTGGGGTATTACAGGCGACTTATCCCAAACTTCAACAAGCTCGCTCATCCACTACACGAACTACTGAGAGACGGGAGCGACATGGTATGGAGAATGCAACATTCCGAAGCGGTGAAGAACTTAAAGGAAGCGCTTATCGACGTGGCGACATTAAAGATCTTCGATCCAGATAAATCAGTCGTCCTCAAAACGGACGCTTCCAAGCACGCGATCGGGGCGGTTTTGGAACAAGATGGGG
>NW_027160067.1:0-1796 GCF_002600585.1 Cystoisospora suis
GAGCGTTCTGCAAGTCTTGTTCCGGGATCCAAGAGGTGACACCATCTAGTCCTTGGACTAAGAATTCCCTTACTGTTCTGTTGTCTGCCCGAGTCACTCTGTGGTTGAGGATTCCTTCTATTTGGTACTCTTCGTCTCGTAGCGGTTGTTGCACTCTGGTTTCCCTAGCCAGGTGTCCTGGCGCTGTTGTTACTGGGCGCAGTAGAGAGACATGGAATACCGGGTGAATGAGCCAGGAAGGTGGTAGCTCCACTTCAGCTGCGTTCTGTCCCTCCATTCTTTGTATGGTGAAGGGTCCCACGTACTTTGGGCGGAGCGCCTTGGCGTATTCATGTAGCGGAAGGTGCGTAGATCGCAGCCGGACGCTCTGTCCAGGTTGAAACAGAACCGGTCTTCGATGACGGTCCGCATATTTCTTTTGGTAGTCCTGAGCCTTCTGGAGCTGTTGCTTGGCTTTCTGGAGCTTGATTGCAGCTTGAAGGGGAAGAAGTCCCAGAGCTGCTGCGGTGGGCAGGTTGAGTTGTTGGCAAATAGGCTTCGCGGGGAAAAACCCGTAGATCAATTCAAAAGGCGTTGCGTTCGCGCTGGCGTGTTGTGTGGAGTTGTAAGCAAACTCCAACAAGGGTAGCACCTTCTCCCACTTCGTTTCATTCCCGACCAGGCAACATCTTAGCATCTGTTCAGTAGTCTGATTTGTCCTTTCTGCCTGACCATCACTCTGAGGGTGGTATGCTGTTGACATGTGCCGCTTAATGTTCAACTGCTCACACAACCTAGTCCACACGTCGATGGTAAACCTGGAGTTCCTATCACTCACTATCGACTTGGGCACGCCATGTAAGCGAATCACATCTTTGATGAGGATATCGGCTATGTCGTCCGCTGCTGCTGTCTGCTTAGTCGGCACGAAGTGTGCCATCTTTGTTAACCGGCAAACTATCGTGGCTATCGCATCGTACTTATCTTCGGTGGTCGGTAGCCCAATAATCAGGTCTAGTGCTGTGTCCTCCCATGGTGCACTTGGAATCGGCAGCGGCTGGAGAAGGCCTCCTGAACGCAAATGCGAACTCTTTCCCCGGGCGCAAGCCACACACGATTGCACAAAGATAGTAATGTCTCTATCCATTTTCGGCCACCAGAAGGAACCACGCACGGCTACTCGTGTTCTGTCGATTCCCGGATGCCCTGCTAGAATATGGTCATGGAATTGCTGGAGTATGGTCTTTCGTAAACTGCCCGTCGGTACGCACAGCCTCCATCCTGCTTTAGTCCTAACCCACAGATACTTATTCTCCCACACATACTCCCTCTGCCTGAACAATATTGGCGTACTGACTTGCTCGTTGTTGGAGGATTTTGCTACTGCTTTACACGGAATGTTAAAGTCTGCACACAATTCGTATTGTTCTCTCCAGAACTCCGTCTCGGTGATACGGCTAGGATCACTGCCCCTGCTTCTTTCCTCAGTCAGGCCGATGAAATCCTGTCTTCTACTTATCGCATCAGCTACAACATTCTGCTTGCCCGGCTTATAAACTACGTTGATGTTGAAATCAGCTAATTTGTCTAGCCAGTATCCTAGCCGGGACGTCACATGCTTCTGCTGGAGAATTCGACTAAGTGTTGCATGGTCCGTTTCTACAGTGACTACTTTGGTTCCAATAAAAGATTTCCATTTCATTAAGGCGTGTACTATAGCTAGAAGCTCGCTTTCGTAAGCTGGCATGAAACTTTCCCTCTTCCCCATCTTCCGGGACTCGAAAGCTATTGGAACCCCATCTTGTTCCAAAACCGCC
>NW_027160068.1:0-316 GCF_002600585.1 Cystoisospora suis
GGAGACAGAGCCAGGGGTTTGGGGCCGGACCGTCGGCATTTCCGGGGTATCCAGCGGGTCGAGGTGTAGCGGGAACGGGCGCGAGGCCGCCGAGGCCGGCTCTAGTGCGAGAGTCCGGGCTGCGATCGGGGCCGCGACGTTCAGCAGGAGTGCAATTTAACGTAAATAGTGGCGGAAATGCAGGGGAGAAACCTGCAGTGAAGTGCTTTGAGTGTGGCGAGGAGGGCCACATCCGAGTTAATTGCCCAAAGCGGGCGGGAAACTAATGGCTCTCGAGCGACCGAGGGATCGGTCGAGAGCGAAGTGCTTCCCTCAG
>NW_027160069.1:0-495 GCF_002600585.1 Cystoisospora suis
AGGGAACGTGCAGGCGGGGCCCATACATATGGGATACGGTGGATATTTGGGGGAAAGTTACGGGAGTGTGCAGTTGGGAAGACCGCACGGGAGGTTAGGGGCCGGACCGTCAGCATTTCCGGGGTACCCAGCGGGTCGAAGAGTGGACGGGACGGACGCGAGGCCGCCGAGGTCGGCTCTCGCGCGAGGGACCGGGCTACGTTCGCGGCCGCGACGTTCCGCAGGGGTGCAATTCAACGAGAACAGTGGGGGTAATGCGGGGGAAAAAGCCGCGGTGAAGTGTTTTGAGTGTGGCCAGGAGGGCCACTACAAAGCGAATTGCCCAAAGCGGGCGGGAAACTAATGGCTCTCGAGCGACCGAGGGATCGGTCGAGAGCTGAGTGTCTCCCTCAGCTGAGAGAGGAGGTGTCACAGTTCCCCTATTGGAGCCCTCCTCGCCCGAGTCTGACCTCGACGCTGGAGTAGAGGTCCTACTGTGTCCAGACACTATCACAC
>NW_027160069.1:784-928 GCF_002600585.1 Cystoisospora suis
GATTAGGGAGAGCCGCAAGGTTAGTTAGCAACGAGAAGTTAGGAGAGACGCCGTGCGGTGGGGAATGTACCGTGGAGGAAGTCTCTTATGAGGGAGTAGGCGTGACGGCAAGCTGCGGAAAGGCAGGGAACGCCGGCAGCAACG
>NW_027160069.1:1239-2225 GCF_002600585.1 Cystoisospora suis
GGACGCATCAGCGGTTTCCACACAGGGTAAACCGCACAGCAAGATCGGACTCTACAGCCACGGAGTTGGCGGGGTGACGTGGCGCAGAGAGCAGGAGCTAGTAAAGTGCGAAGGCGGTGCTGGGAGGGGCACCCCGCAAGCTAACGGGGCTGCAAGTAATACTACGGTGGAGCTAAGTGCGGAAGGCGATAGAGAGCTACTAGGAGCGGAAAGCCCCCCACGTGCAGCAAATCGAATAGCGGAGACCAGCGTGGTTCGGGAATGGAGTCGGGACGAGTCGGCGGAAGCAAAGCTAACACCCCCGGACAACGAAGCAAAGAAGCCTCAAAATGAAGTAAGTCGCTACACCGAGTGAAGCATCGGGGTCAAAGAAGGTCGAGGGATGAGAATGGACTACCCCGATGAATCGATAAGCAGCAAAGAATCCCAAGGCAACACGCATACCCTCCTCAGCGAAATAGTTGCGGAATGTAAGGAGTTCATAACGATGCGACCCCGCAATTCCCCCCAGGCGGTCCCAGTCATTGAGATCGCAGGGAACACGAGGGAATCCGAAACGGTGCAAGTACGGGCGCGCGGGGGCCAGAGAAGCCAAGTCAATAGCGCCCTCCAACATGCGCGTGATACGTCCACGAGGGGTGCAACTATATTTGCGCAGATTCATTACCCAGACCTCCTGGAGCCAGGCAGATCCTGCCTCCGCCAGCCAGATCTGCACCAGGGTCCTAGGGAAACTCGAGTCTTCGTAGCGCAAACTGTGACGGAGGAAGGGAGAGACCCGAGGGTTGGGCTTGGAGGCCCCAAAGGAGAGACCGTCAACGTAGCGGGGGATATCGCGAACGGCAGCATAGCATGCGCGACCTGCAAAACAGCAAGCAAGCAAGCGCAACGTTGTATGCAAGAAAGGGGGAGTGACAACAAAGAAGGGAGACTGAAAGGCGAGAGGGAACTTACGGGAGCGGGCGCGAGTTCCGAGGGACGGAACT
>NW_027160070.1:0-414 GCF_002600585.1 Cystoisospora suis
GGGGGAAGTTTCGGTGGTGCTCAGTCAGGAAGACAGGGCCAGGGGTTTGGGGCCGGACCGTCAGCATTTCCGGGGTATCCTGCGGGTCGAGGTGTAGCGGGAACGGGCGCGAGGCCGCCGAGGGGGGCTCTAGTACGCGAATCCGGGCCGCGTTCAAGGCCGCGACGTTCCGCCGGTGTGCAATTCAACGTGAACAATAGTGGAAGTGCGGAAGAGAAACCTGCGATGAAGTGCTTTGAGTGTGGCCAGGAGGGCCACTTCAGAGTGAAGTGCCCAAAGCGGGCGGGAAGCTGAGGGCTCTCGAGCGACCGAGGGATCGGTCGGGAGCGAAGTCTTTCCCTCAGCAGAGAAGGGAGGATTTAGTAGGGGCCGGAAAAAGTAGCGCAACAGGTAGCCGCAGTAATATGGAGAACG
>NW_027160071.1:0-519 GCF_002600585.1 Cystoisospora suis
CAGGATTGCAAAATTCTGACAGCCCTACCCCCTTGGAAAAAGAGCGTAGCTCGGGAGGCGATGAAATGCCTCACCCCCCCCTTCTTTGAGAAAGTCGCTGTTGCCGGGCGTGTCCTCGTAGGTAGTTCCTGAGCGCTAACTGCGCGTTCTTGAGGTGCTTGGTTGGTTCCCATGTTGTAGAGCCGTCCAACCACCGTACCAGGTACTCTCTGCCCTTGTCCGAGTCTCGGTGGTTCACGATCGCGTCCACGATGAACTCTTGGTTGGCCTCCGGTGCTTGCTGCTGACCTGGCCTTCTGCCGTTACTGGTGACGATAGGGGCACGTGCAACACTGGGAGCATCAACCACGGTGCTGGTAGGTCGAGTTTGGCGGCGCTCTGTCCTATAATGATCTTGAATGGTCCGCGGAAGCGGTGTCGTAATGCCTTGGATCCTTCCTCCAGCGGGAGGTTGGCTGTGCTTAGCCATACCTCCTGTCCAACTTGGAAAGACACTGGGCGCCTCCTGGCGTCCGCATA
>NW_027160072.1:0-2557 GCF_002600585.1 Cystoisospora suis
GATAGATAGATCAGAGATGCATAGACTGAAGATAGGTCAACGAGAAATAAATAGATAGATAGATCAAAGACAGATAGATAGATAGAGTGGGTTTGTGTATCTGGTCTTTTCATGTGTGAATGAGGTATCTCAATCATGTCTTCGTTTCTCATTCCTTCATTCGCTTTTGCTCTTCTCTCTTTCTTTCTTTCCAATATGTCTTTCTCTCCTTCCTTTTGATTAGTTCATGCAAATCTTCCCTCTTCTTTTTTCTCTTCTTATCCTCCCTGTCTGTCCGTCTGTCTGTCTGTTTCGGTGTTTCAGGGTCGTTTGTATGTGACGCAGAATACGTTAGCATTCTTTTCCTTTTTCAACGAGAATACGATCTTTGGGCTGGAGACGAGCATAGTTCTCAAGATGAGTCATATCATTGCTATCAGGTCAGTGAGAGAAGCACGAGACAGCGAGGGGGAAGAACAAGAAGATGAAAAGAAAGTAAAGAAGGAGAGAATGGCGAAAAGAGGATGACAGAGAAGAAGACGGATGGGAAGAAGTAGAAAGAGATTGAGCGAGGTTGAGAGAGGCATCTCTTCTCTTTGTCTACCACTTCACACGATTCGTCGAGACAACTACGTACTACTACTACTGCATAGAGATGGAGAGGGAGATGAGAGTCGCATGCACAAGAAGACAAAAAGAAAGAGTGAGAAAGAACATAGATCGTCTGTGTCTAGCAGACCCTGTATATTAATGCCATCATAGGTAGTGAGGAGGAAGAAGAAGAGGGAGAAGAAGAGTTTGTTTCTTCGCTTTTTTGTGTCTTTTTCTTCTTCTTCTTCTGTTCATTCTAGGAAGAAGATAAACGCGTTGTTCTTCGATAACTCGATAGAGATCGAATTAGCTGATGGTCAGAGACACTTCTTCGCGACGTTCCTCAATCGAGATAAAGTAAGTTCGTCTCCTCCTCATCTGTTCCTGGGGGTGTACATACAGACAGATACCGCGGAGACAGAAAGAGAGAGAGACAGAGACGGAGAGATTCAGATAGCTAACGGGAGGTATGTATGTATACATACATATCTAGTGAATGGATCCGGAGGCATATATCTATACATAGAGGTATATATTTACATCTGTGTATATAGATCTATAGTATTATAGCTGCACGTGAGACTATGTATGTATGTATCTATCTATACATTTAGGAGGTCAAAGTCTATGATAAAGTGCAAGACAGAGGGTCATGTAGACTAGTTAGAATTGCTTGAAGAACAAGAGCGAGTGGGGTGCTGCATGCCCTTGAGGGCGAAGAGGAGAAAGCTGTCTTCTCTCTCTGTCGAAGACATGACGGGAGGTCAAGCCTCTTGCGGTTTTTTCTCTTTCCTTCTTCTTTTCTTTCGTTTCTTTCTCTCCTTTCTCCTTTCTCTCTAAGGATGGTCTGTCTTGTAATTTCTCTTCTGGTGACCTCTATTTCAGTCTTCAGAATCCGCTTCTCTTCTTTATTACACATATATGCATGCATGTATGAGCTATGCTTTTCTCTTCTCCTCCCTGTGCTTATCCATAGATAACTAGAGGTCGTCTTTCCTTCTTTCTTTCTCGGCTTCTCTCTCTTTTCGCTGTTTCGCTGGTGATTTCTCGATGTGTCTTTCCTCTACGAAATATCTCGCTCTTCCTTAAAGAGTCTATATGCATGCCTGTAAGGTCTGATAGAACTCGCCTTACATTATAATGAAAAAGGAGAAGGTAATAGAAAGTGAACCCTTCCGGCGATGCTATGGACAACGGGGATGCATGCGCCACACAGTCGCGGGGGATGTGCGATGAGACTTTTTGAGTCTCACTGTGAAAGCTAGCTAGCTAGTCAGTTAATAGCTTCATACAGCCGAAGGTGGCATAGAGGGTGTGGATCGAGATGGCGAGAAAGAGGGGTGAAGATGAAGAGACGACAACTTTTCTACACCTTTTGTCTTCGCCTTCTCTCGAGGAAAAGAAAGAGAATGAAACAGCTGGGAAGAGAGATGAGCGCTGTGTGGTGTAAGGGGGTAGAGGGAATGAATGGACTCCCATCGGTATAGTCAGGTAGGCCCATGGTCTCTAGGAAGGTGGCATAGCTGACGAGAAGAAGAAGAAGAAAAGAGGGCAAGAAGAAGATCTATAGAGGAAGAGGAAGAGGGAAGAATGAAAAACGATGAATTACAAAGGACGAAGATATGATCTGCATGGGAGAAGAGAGACTTGGATGGAGTGTATGTACATATGCATGCATGCAGCCCCAAACTAAGTTTGCGGAAGATCGTTCACTCGAAACATCTCATGCGGCAGGGGAAAAGACGAGCTCATCTTCCACTTTTTTATCTCTGCGATTACATAGAAGATTTCTATCTATCTATCTCCTTCTTCATCTCTTTACACTCCTTCTTCTTCCTGGCCTTTCTCTCGTTTTTCTCCTTTGCTGCATGCGGTGCGGGGCCCCACATATGCACAGCCCCAAGCACTTTCGATCCTCATGCAATCGATTTGCTTGGCTTCAATAAGCTACTTGTTCTATTTCGTCTTCTTTTCTCCTTTTTCTTCT
>NW_027160072.1:2604-3001 GCF_002600585.1 Cystoisospora suis
ACCCCTGAGGCCTCATCTTCGCTGAAGAAGGTTACTGGGCGCTGCGACAGGAGTCGAAAATCGCCATTCGAAGCGAAGGAAGACTGCGAGGAGAAGACAAGCTTTCTTTCTTCCTTCCGCTTCAAATTCTCTTTCTCTTTCTTATATAAGTGTGTAGGGGTTACATCTTTTCCTCTCCTCCTCTCGCCTTTGTCTCTTCAGTCACACACATTTGTCCAGTCACACACACCTTCTCCAAAAGAGGTCAGGTATGAAGGAGGAGTCAGGGAAGGTGTCTGCATGTCATGTGCATGCGCTGCTTGCACTATGGGGGGAGATGTAGTGAGTCTTCTTCATTCTTCTCTCTTTCCTTCTCGTCATTCTCTTCTATCTACACGTAAGAAGGAGGGGGGGGGGG
>NW_027160073.1:0-358 GCF_002600585.1 Cystoisospora suis
CAATCGTGTATGCTTTAACCAAATGGAAGCAGCTGATCGGCACGAGACCAGTCACCGTGGAGACCGACCATGCGACGTTAGGACGAATGTTGACACAGAAGCAGGTCACCACGCGCCTCGGATACTGGCTAGATAAACTAGCAGACTTCAATCTGAAGGTGGTCTACAAACCAGGCAAGAACAACGTGGTAGCTGACGCCATTAGTCGAAGACAAGACCTTGTTTGTGTGTTGCACGGCAACCCGAGCCAGAAGGCCGCGACCGCGTCAGGAGACCAAGATTGGACGAGCGCATACGAGAAATGCAAGGACTTCAAGGAGATTTTCCGAATTCTCCGTACCCAGAAGCTGCCCAGCAG
>NW_027160074.1:0-302 GCF_002600585.1 Cystoisospora suis
CAGAAGAGGTTCTCTTCTTCTTCTACTTCATGAAAGCCTCCCCCCCCCCCCCTCCGAAGAGAGACGTTACTCTTCTTCTTTTTCATTGTTTCTTTTCTTCGAGTGGAGGGCGAACCTTACGCGACGATAGGCACACACGCACAGGGAGGGATGGAGGGAGATAAGGCGTGAAGTGGAAGAGAGAAGGTTGCCGGAAAGAAATTCTTACTTTCGAGCAAGATCGATAGACAGGTAGATGACAGATAGACGGAGAGATAAATGTGCGAGAGACAACAAACGGGTTAGGCACGTCTTTGTTCGTC
>NW_027160074.1:701-948 GCF_002600585.1 Cystoisospora suis
CTCTTTCAGCGTCCTTTTCTTTCCTCTTCGCTTGGCCTTTCGTGATGGAAATCTTCGCAAGGAGAAGTCGAGGAGGGTGTCTTAAGGAGCTAGCCTCGAGTAAAAGCCAATTCGTAGAAACATCATGAAGGCGAAGAGAGATAGGTGAAGAAGAAGATTCGGCTAATACACGAGAAGTCTTCTTCACACTCGTCACAGTCAAGGCTCCTAGCTCCAAACAAATTTGGCCGATGCAACCTCCTAGAGA
>NW_027160074.1:1365-1881 GCF_002600585.1 Cystoisospora suis
TTAAAGATAGATAGATAGATTAAAGATAGATAGATAGATAGATTAAAGATAGATAGATTAATGATAGATAGATAGATAGATTAAAGATAGATAGATAGATTAAAGATAGATAGATAGATACATCAAAGATACATAGAATAATCGGTTAAAGATAGAATGACAGATAGAGAGGGAAGTCGTAGAAGAGGAGATGCATGCATACAATAGTGGAGGTAATATGGAGTAGAGACAGGACCAGGGAAGCGTCCACACAAGTGCAGAAAAATACAATAGGAAAGAATAACCCCCCAAAAAGCCAAGAATCAACCGGTTCACATAGAAAGACATATACAGATATATACAGATATATATATATATACATATATATATATATATATATGTGTATATGTGTACATATAAGTGTGTATCTATATCATCGCAGAGGGTGCAGGTGAGGGGTAGTGTATGTGAGGAGGATGAATGGACGTTGTCTTCGTGTGAAAACTAACTCTATAGAAGAAGAAGAAGAGTGGCCTT
>NW_027160075.1:0-209 GCF_002600585.1 Cystoisospora suis
ATGTATTGTCGAGGTCGGGATGCCGAGAAGTTGGTGAAAACCAACGGAAAGTGATAGAAAAAGATAGGAGTGGATCTTCCTTCTTTTTCGTTTCCTCTCTTTTAGAGTTGGACCGACGTTGGGGGCCGTTTTCGAGGTCCCGAGAGAGGAAGTGTGCGTGTTCAGAACTTAGTGCGGGACTAGTTGAAGGTGAAGAGAACTCGAAAGTT
>NW_027160076.1:0-2470 GCF_002600585.1 Cystoisospora suis
TGCTAGCTAACAATCGGTCTACTTGTGTACTAATACTAACTCAGTGTATGTCTGGGCAACCGCCCTGACAATATTCTAGGCAGACGGTGCATCGTCAGGTCAGATCACGGTTCCCTGAGATGGTTGCAGACTGCTAAAAAGGGTAGACTAGCGAGATGGGCGGTTCGACTTCAGGAGTTTGACTTTACGTTGGAGCATAAAAAAGGCTCGCAACAAGCACACCTCGACTCCCTTTCAAGGGCCCCACTACCCACTCCCGGAACGCAGGGAGAATCATGGATCAGGACTCCAGTCCCAGAGGATAGAATCTTCCCTGACTACGCATTTGCTTCTGTGATATCTTCCTCGCTTGGCGGAAGCCGACTCCCTCTCAGGGATTCGACGGGCAGCGAAGTGGTACGGGAGCAACGGGGTGACGAAGAATGTCGAGCATCGGTGAAAGCAATACAAACAGGCAGTATAGGAGTCGCCCCGCGGTGGTGGCAGATGCTTCCTCGTTTTTTGAGAACTCAGTATGTGGTGCACGATGATACCCTATCTAAGAAAGGTGAAAGTGGTCTACTTCGGATATATATACGTAGAGACTTACGTAGTAGTCTGGTATCCGCATATCACTGCGCCCCTTTCGGTGCGCATCTAGGCGCAGACAAAGTGCACAATCAGCTGCGACGTAGATACGCTTGGTCCGCCATTCGTGAAGATATTAAACGAATAATAGATGGTTGCCTCCCGTGTGCTAGAGGAAAGCCGGTCGACTATAGACAAACTCTTCATCCGGACACTCCAGTCAGCCTACCCAAACCCGGCTTATTTCATACGTGGGCTATAGATGCGTTTGGGCCGCTAGTCAGAACAAGCCGGGACAATTCCTGAATCATTGTCATGATATATCACATCTCGAAATGGCCGGAAACAGTACCCGTTCCCAGTATCGCCGCTCAAACTGTAGCGACAGCAATAGTTCATAGATTGATTTGCCAGTACTGGTGCCCCTCCGCTTTAGTAACCGATAATGCTAAAGTGTTTGATGCCAAGCTTACGAAGTAATTACTTTTCAGATGGGGCATCCACAAATTGCGGATAACTCCATACAACCCCCAAGCGAACGGCATCGTCGAGGCTTTCGTGGAGACATTAGGCAACGCGTTGGCATGCTTAATCATGGAGAAAGGAGGTGACTGGGATAATCATTGTGCATCAGTAGCCTTCACGTACCGTACGAGCCCACATGTAACTAGTGGACAGTCACCCTACTACATTGTGTACGGGGTAGATCCAGTACTCCCTGTTGTACTCGTCGACTGGGTTCGTGATGTTCTGCCTGCCCCGTGGGGGCTAAAGGGGGAGAGGTTACAATACGGGGCTCATGCCCCAAAGTTTCTTGGACCGCTAGAAACTTAAGACTTCTGTTCGTCTCTCTACAGGGCACATGCCAGTCCCTCAGGTCAGGGTTCCGTACCCCGTATCGCTTCAGGGGGGAACTTCCCTGACGGTGCCAACCGCGCTACGTCACTGACACGACCGTGATCGCAGGGGACTGGTATTCAGCATGAGCTGCGGGACCTGTGTACGAGATCCTCTGCCCTTCTTCCTGGCGGCCGAGCCCATTGTGAGGCACTCCCCTGCCTTGGACGCGCCCCGGCAGGGTCACTCGGAAATGGCGGGATCGTTGCAGTGGCCCCTGTTCCAATACTGGCACGGGATATCCATAGCACCCGTCCCTTGGGGAACTTCAGTTCGTCTGTCTGTGACAAATGGTGGTCATAACCGGGAGGTGCAGCAGTTCGTCCGTGCATGAAGTTTTAACCCGTAACTCGCGAAGAAACTTTCAACAGCTCTGCGAGCGTGCCGCCACGCCTCGGAGAGCGAAGGTTGCGTGCCATCAGTTTCGTCACAACGCCTGCACGTTTCAACGCCTTTCAACCATGGAGTGCGAGACGACCCCGTATGCAGGTTCGGCCCGGGCGGGCGATGTCGACGGGAGAAAGAGGAAAAGACTACTTGACCACAATACGGACGGCGTTGAAAACCGTAGCACCGAATTTCGCGAGGCGAAACTACGAACCCCGCATCCTTTTGACGGTACGAGGCCTTTGTCCTGGATAACTCATATGGAACTATACATGGACGGAATGGGGACACCGGAAGAGAAACGCCTAATTTTGGCAGTTACGCATTTTGACCCGCAGCGCATCGACTGGTACTCTTTCTCGATTTCGGAGAAGTCCCGACCGAAGAGTTGGCAGCAGCTGAAAACACTAATGATCAGACATTTCAACCCAAGATGCGAACTGGATGGCCGGGTCCGCCTGGAGAGAACCGTGCAGACAGGAACGGTGCTGGAGTATGTGCAGCAGTTTAATACCGTGGTATCAGAGTGCGTGGCCTTATCTGACGCGGAAAAGCTCGACATTTTTGTGGCAAATCTGGTTCCCGAGATCTCGGCAACCGTTGCGGCGAAGAGTCCGGA
>NW_027160077.1:0-312 GCF_002600585.1 Cystoisospora suis
CGACTTTGCGCGACTTTGCGCCATTCTATTCTAATTTACGCTATTCGATTTCTCCATAACCAGAAGGGTTACGGAGCTAATCTGGATACCCCTAGGTACCTCTTCTCTTCCTCTGTCTAGCTGTGCTATCTGCAGCCTCCCATTCCCCCTGTGGGCCCCACAGTCACACATGCAGGTTTCCACCGGGCACATACACTCGACGCAAACATGGACATGCAAATAGCGATGCGAGTTTCGCTCGTACGGAGCTGAAACCTAGCGCAATCGACTCCCCTCGATTTCCTTCATCTATTAGAAGTCGTGGGAGGTCCC
>NW_027160078.1:0-144 GCF_002600585.1 Cystoisospora suis
ATAGATTAAAGATAGATAGGGGCTAGTCTATTTCTTCTTCTTGTTTGTCTTTGGCTTATTGCGCGATCGCGCCCTACGACCAGCATGAGGGTGCTTGATAAGAAAAAGAAGGTGAGGAGGATACACTGCAAATAGGCATAGAGA
>NW_027160078.1:394-1546 GCF_002600585.1 Cystoisospora suis
AAAGGAGACAAAAAAGAGACAGACAGGTCGAGTGATAAAGAGAAAGAGATAGAGACATAGATAGATGGATAGATCAAGAGCGAGAGAAACAGACAAGAAAGAGACAGATTCTTATTTTCTGTAAGATAGAGAGAGATGTAAAGATCTCCATCCCCCCCTATGTGGGGGAGAAAAGTGCGATGGTGTGTTTAGTTAACGGACGGGTCTATACGTACGTGCTTTGGTATACATGCACGAATCTATATCTATAGATAGATACGTCAACATACGTGTATCCATCCTACCTATCTATCTATGTATCTATATCTGTATATAGGTATATAGATAGGTGTCTTTAGAGATCTATGTGACTTTACTGATGTATGTCGCGTTAATGAAGATTACGCACGACACTCGATTCGAATGAAAAGAAGATGATGAAGAGGAGGAAGAAGATCATCCAATCCATTCTAACTATCGCCACAGGAAGTATTCGTAAGAGTTTTAATTATAGAGAAGAGAAAGGCTATGAAAAAGAAGAGAAGAGAGAACGACCAGAATCGAGACTTTATGAAACAAAAAGAGACCTTGGGGTGTCTCGTTCGTCTTCTTCTTTTCAACTTTCTTCATCTCCTACCCCGCACTTTCTTTCTTTTTCTTTCGATCTCTGTAGGTCGTTGTGCATCATCTTCATTTTCTCCTTTGTCTTTGTCTTCTTCTTTTTCGTAACTTTTTCGTGTTGCAAACCTTTTTCTCTTTGGCTTACCATCAATGAAGTGACGAGACATTCTTTGGATTAAGAAAATGACGATGAACACGAGAGAGAGAAAAGGATAGGCGACGAGCAAATATAGAACGAGGACGATACATACACATGTATCTATTTATGCATGCATGTGCGGAAGAAGTTGGTGCAGGCATGTATATGTATATATATATATATGTACTATCTATATGTATGTCAGATACGTTTATCTATCTATCTTTAATCTATCTATGTATGTGAAGGGTTCGAGAGATCTTTGTGAAGGAAACACTACGGAAACACACAGATGATGAGAGTGAGAATAGTCGACAGTCTAGGAGATCCTAGAAAAAGAAGCCCTAGTACAGATATGCACATACATACATATGTATATAGATATATATATTGTATATATACGTATATATATA
>NW_027160078.1:1965-2283 GCF_002600585.1 Cystoisospora suis
GAGAGAGAGAAGAGAGTGAGAGAAAGACTTGAGAAGGCCGTGTCCTTGTCTTTCCTATTCTTCTTCCTCCTTTTTCTTAAGTAGGAGGAATGTGTTGATCCTAAGAGTTTTCACTACAGAGAGAGAGAGAGAAAAAAGNNCCCGTACGCAGAGATCTCTCAGCACCTGCATTGTCTTAAGAGCACCCCGTCTTTCCGAAAGAAGAGACCCGCACTGGAGGCATGACGCGCTACGGATGGAGAGGTGCAGATACCATACTAGACCTTCCTATGTATACATACATATATGGAGAGAGTGTATATATATTTATGTATATAT
>NW_027160079.1:0-726 GCF_002600585.1 Cystoisospora suis
CTTCCTCTTCTTATCTTCTTCTTTCTTCTCTTCTCTCTTTCTCTCATACTATCTCAACCTTCTTCTCTCGTCTCTCTCGATTCTTCTTCTCTTCCTCCTCTTCTCCTTCTTCGCCATCTTCTCCTCCTTCCTCGTCTTCTTCTTCTCCATCTTCTCCTTCTTCTTCTTCTTCTCTCTCTTCTCCTCAGGAAGCTCCGCGTCTTCTTGAAGTGAAAGAGAGAGAGACTAAGAAAGAGAAAGAGAAGAAGAAGAAGTATGAAGAGAGGTACGAGATTCGCTTTGTCATTCCTCGGTATTTTCGAGATCTCTCGACCCCTCGTGTTTTAACGATGGAGAGAATTGAAGGCGACCAAATCGATGATCTAAGGAACATTCAAAAGAAAGGTAGGGACGAAATTCCCGAGGAGAGACACTCGAGTCTTCCTCTTGCTCTTCTTCTTCTTTTCGCTCTTCTTTCTTCCTAGATCCACCTATCAAAGAAGATAGGAAACTTCCTTTCTTTGTCCTTCTCGTTTCGCACTTCCGCTCTACTTAGCAGCGAGGATTCGTTGCACTTTCTTGTCTCTTCTTCTTATCCTGAGTGGTCGTATAGAGGAGGCCTCTAGATCATAGGGGTGTCTAGGAGATAAGAAAGAGCTAGGAACATACAACAAGTAGACAGGGACAGAAGGAGGGCGCATATGGATTTCACAGAACTCATCTTAGGAGAGATAGATAGATTAAAGA
>NW_027160079.1:1097-19135 GCF_002600585.1 Cystoisospora suis
AGATAGATAGATAGATAAAGGAAGAAGAAGACAGGCGTGTAGGTAGGCGTCTCTTTCTTCTCTTCTTCTTTCTCATGCTCTTTCCCGCATTCTTGTCTTGTTTCCTAAATAAGAGAAGAAGTTTCTTCATGCCTTTCTTTCCTTATTTCTTGTTCTTTTTCCTCTCTTTCTTCTCTTAATTTGTCTGCAGGAATTCATCCCTTAGCTGTGGCCTACGGTTTAAATCGTCTGTATGAAATTCTCGTTTTTCGAGAAGGCTTTGTGCATGCGGATCCTCACCCTGGGAATCTCCTCGTTCACCTCGTCCGAGAAGATGACGAGAAAGAGAAGACGAAGAGAGACAAGAAAGAAGAAGTACGAAATAAGAATGACTCCAATTTCGACAAGGAGGATAAGAAGAGGAAGAAGAAGAAGATAGAAGAAGATAAAGATCAAGACGAGAAAGAAGAAAGAAAAGGGCAAATGAATCTGTCGTCTTCTTCTTCTTCGTCGACCTCTTCCTTCTCTTCATCTTCTTCTTCCTGTATAGAGGAGAAGAGATCTCCTTGCTTTTCTTCGTGTTCTCCTCCTTTCTCACTTCTCTTTCCATCTCTTTATACACCTTCTTCTTCCTCTTCTTCCTCCTCATGTCTTTCTTCTCTTTCTTCTTTCTTTCTTCCTTTTTCTCTCTTCTCATCCTTCTTCAAAGACGACGAAGACCTCCCAGCATCGTCACCAAAGAGAGAAGGAGAAGAAAGAAGAAGAAAAGAAAGAAAAGTTCTGAAGATCTCGATCCTTGATCATGGATTGTATTGTTCTCTTTCCGAAGAATTTCGCATGCATTACTCTCGCCTATGGGTATCTCTTCTTCGAGGAGAGAGAGAGCAGTCTGAATGCCACTGCCGCTTCTTCGGAGTCGAAAAGCTCGTCTCTCTACTCCAAGTCATCTTAACCTTAAGATCTGAAGCCTCGTAAGTAAGAAGAAAAGAAAGAAAGAAAGAAAGAACTGTAGGTATATAAGTAGATATGTAGATCCATAGAGGTTACCTTATAGGAAAGTATTTCAGGGATCTACATTTATCTTGTAAGGTCTTCAGCTGTATATACACCTGAATATCTCTGTATGTGTAGAGACGCAGTTATCTGACATTTTCTCTTCTTTCTACTTCTTTCTTCTTCTTTATGTTAACGAAGACACATAAATAGGCAGACGTCAACATAGAGATAGAGAAGATACTTGACACGTCGTAGACGTCTTCTTTCTATCTTTCTTAAAGAAGAAGAAGAAGAAAGAGAGGTCTTCGATCTTGGAATTCTGTTCTTTTCTTCTTTTTCTCTTCAGCCTGCAGAGCGGAGACCTCACAAAATCTCGAAAATCTGCTGAGTAAGAAGAGGAGGGATTTCCTTACCTCGTCTATCAAAATTCTTTCTCTTCTCTTCTTTCTTCTTCTTGATCTTTAGAGAAAGAGAAAGAAGAAACATGTTTTGTCCTTTCTTTCATTTTCTTCTCTTGACGTTATAACGATGAGAGATAGAGAGATTCTCCTTCTTCTTCTTCGTAGGAATGAAAGGGGAGAGAATGGCACGCTTGTCTCACGGCGTGCAGAGAGGCCCTTCTCTCTGCGAATCTCTACGTTTCTCACTTACGCAGTACATCCGCCTGTATCTATACACGTGTACACATACATATCTATACATATACGTATACGGACAACTAGATACATCACATATTCATGTATACACGCCTGTATATATAGATATAGATGTGTGGGTGTATATACAGGTATGTGCGTCTATAGGCAATGAGTAGGAGGCCTTTCATTAGGGGATTGTCTGCGGGGGGGTGTCTATTAGGTTTGATTCGTCTCTCTGTCTCTGTCTCTCTCTCTCTGTCTGTCTCTGTATGTCTAGAGAAGATCGACTTTTGCGAGAAAGTTTTCCCGAGTATTTTACTCGAATTACAGAAGTTCTGCAATCTATTCCACGGGAATTTATTCTCCTTCTCAAGACCAACGATCTAGTAAGGGCTTCTTCTCTCTCTCTCTCGCTCTTTTCCTCTTCTCTCTCTGTCTTGTCTTTCTTTCTTTCCTCTTCCTTTGTTTCGTTCTTTTTCTTTCATTCCCTTTTTCTTTCCCTTCTTATCGGTGTGTTTCTTTCCTTCTCTTTCTTTCTCATCTAAAGACAGGTCTGGAATATTTTAAGGAATGTATGAACAGCCTCTGTATGTACATAGATTAAAGATAGATTAAAGATAGATAGATTAAAGATAGATAGATTAAAGATAGGTAGGGTATGTTTGTGCGTCTTGGCAGTTGTACAGAGTGTGTGTGTAGTTGAGTAAGGAATTTTGGTCTCCTCATCTCTTCTATTTTTCTTTCTTTTTCTTGCTCTTTCTTGCTCTTTCTTTTTCTTCTTTAGCTTCGGTCAATTCAGACGAGTTTGGCTGTGGATGAGAGGCTTGCTATGATTCCTCTAGCGCGCGGAGCTCTCTATGTCGATACAAGCCACTTTCTACAAGAAGAAGAAGAAAGAAAAAGAGCGTCATCTACTGAAAGCACATATCCCCTCTTCTCTTCTCTAAAAGTAACTCTATACAGTACTGCATCTCCTCAATACACATGTCTATATACCTATATGTATATACTGGTATATATTTATACATACATATATTAGAGCAATGGATCGATATATACATATGTAGGAGGAGGGTAGTAGTTAGGTAGATAGAGAGACGCGCATTTGTACGCTTTCTTTGAAGAGAAAGGCTTACGGAGATGTCCTACAAAAGAAGAAGAGGAAAGGAGAAATTCTTCTACAGTTTCGTTTAGGTTTACTCTATAAGGAGAGTCTTCTTCAAGCTATCCTACTAGCCAACGTTCTCCCTCTCTGTGTGTCTTCAAATGTTTTGGATCTTCTTCTTCCTCGATATAGAAAGAGATCTTCTCTTCTTATCGACACATGGATAGCTACAGGCTTGTATGTTAGGGATAGATAGATACATAGATAGATCTCTCTATCTATATATTTATCTATCTATCTCTGTATATATTTGTATCTATCTCTGTAAGCTGATACAAACCTATTCGAAGAGCCTTCCACCGTAGGGTAGATGCATCACAGCGAAATAGGCAAGTAGGCACATGGATTAAAGATACATTGATAGAGAGATCAAAGATAGATAGCTGGATAGATTGAAGAGAGATAGATACATTAAAGATAGATTGACGAGAGATAAAGACAGATTGGAGATAGATGATAGGTATGTCAGTGTGTGTATGTATGGTTTGTAGGGGTGGGCTTATGTGTGAATTCTTTCTAGGGGGATTTTCTTTGGCTAGGAGAAGAGCTTGTCTTGAATCTTCTTTTCTTCTTTCTTTCTTTGTCTTTTCTTTCAGAGGTGGATCTTGCTTTTTCGACTGAAAGTGACGTATTCTCTTTTAGATCTCTCAGAGAATCTCCTAGCTTTTCTTACCCTTCATGAAGAAGAGATCGAAGAAGAAGAAGAAGTGATAGAAGAAAGGAAAGGAAAAGAAAAGGAAGAAGGAGAAGAAGAGAAGAGGAAACTTCGAGGGGATGAGAATGGAAGGAGAGAGATGGAGAGATCGCTTCACTATGATATGGAGAAGAAGAAGAAGCGAGAGGAAAGAAAGATTTCTCACGATGCTCTTCTCTCTGCTTCTTTGAATAGGCTCTCCTCTTTTCTTATCTCTTTCATGTAATGCAGTCATATCCCCGAGTATATAGGAAGAATCACCTATGTATACTTCCCATGTAGAGAGAGTTTCTCTCTCACTATCTCTCTATACATGTGTAGGTGTGGATGTATTTACTTATGTACTTGTCGTAGGTGTATATAAGAAGTAAGATACGCATGTACGCCTACATATATAAATAGATAGATGGGTATATGTCTTAGAATAAGAGAGAGGGATTGTGGCCCTCTGTCTTATCTTCATCTTTTTGTATCTATTTAGATGAGAAGAGCTAGCTAGAGATGGATCGATGCATGCATGCATGGATAGATAGATAGATAGATAGACGGACTGCTATATGTTTCTTCTTCTTCACTTGGGGGAGATCCAGCAGAAAGAAGAAGATGTCAAAATAGTAAGACAACTAGCTAGTTAGCTAACTATGTCTTCTGTTGGTCTGTACTGAAGTCGCTTTCTCTTCCTTCCTCTTCATTTTCTTTTTTCTTCTTGTATTCTCGAAAGGTAGAAGAAATGAAGAAAAGAAGAAGAGGACACTCTTCAGAAAGCTTCTCTTTTTCCCCTCTTTCTCTTCTTCTTCATGTTGATCTTCTTGCTGCGGAAAGCACGAGTTCCCAAGTGAAATTGAAGAAGAAGATGAAAAGAAAGAAAGATTTCTTCTTACAAAATGATCGAATAACTGCAAGGCCCTCGATCTCTTGTCTCTAAAGAAAAGAAGCTCTCGAAAGGATGAGTGAGGAATAGAGTGACTCTTTGGATTCTAGGCCTTTAACCTATGGCGCCTTTTTCTTGCATGTTCCATGCTACTACTGTATTTTAGTTCATATGCTTCGTACAGGAGTTGCGGCTATTTAACTGCTGCTGAAAAAAGAAAATCTAGAAAATATGAAAATCTATCCCTCCTATCCCTCCTGCAGAGCGGGTGCTGAGAACATTCTGTAGATACACTCCAGGCAAGATATATGTGGGAGTGAGTTATGTCGAGATATATGTAAAAGAATGAAAAGAAGAAAGACAGAGAGAAGACACACGTTCTTCCATCATTTCTTCCTATCATGAAAGTGTTGCCTTGTATATATATATCTAACTTTCCGTTTCATCTTCCTTTCTTTTTCTTTTCTTTGAAGAGAGGGCCGACACTCCTCCATGTTCTTTCCTTTTAACCTGTGAGAGTAAGAGAATCAATCCCTCTACTATCATCCATCACTAAACTCTTTTTCTTTCTTCTCTTTTTCCTTTTTCTATCTAGACTGAAGAAGTTGAAGAAAGGAAAGGATACGTCGTCTGTTATCTTTTATGTTTGCTTGAAAACTTTAATTCTTATCAATCCGAATCATGTTTCTCCTATCGTATCGCACTTTTTTACCATGTGTAGTACATAGGATTAGTAGGTGGGTGTACATACACCTGAGAAATCAGGCATGCATGCGAAAGTGGGGAGGTTTTTCTTTTCACTCCTTTGTTTCATTGATCCATCACATGAGTTTTATCTTTCTTTTTTCTCCATTCAAAGATTCGAGAAGCAAGTTCATGTTTCTCATGAAGAAAAAAGAAGCCTCAAAGATTTCAAAGAAAAGAAGGAAGGAAGCTCCTCCAGTCAGCACATGAATGAATATCGGCTTTTTACATGAAAGAAAAGAAAACCGATTTCAAACAGATGAAATTAAACTTCATGGATCATGTGGATAGAAATAGAAAGACAGATAGATAGATCGATCGATAGATATGGAGAGGCCTATGAAAGAAAGAGTAGTAGTCAGTCACTCTAAACTCACTCCTTTCTCCCTGATACAAGGCGTCCAAAGGTCTCCATATCTGACAAAGACAGATATAACTATTTTAGGAACGTTTTCCTTTCCTTCTAGAATTCTTCATACTATCTCTCTCTACTCCTGCTACGCCACCGCAATACTCCTGGACTACTGCTATACAGAGATAGAGTACTAGTATTACAATATACAATATACACAGATAGATAGAGATGATGTATGCACATAGATGGATGGCTGTAGACAGACAGATAAACTTTTTATAGGGAGTAGTGAATTGCATAATAGAGAAGGGGAGGGAGAGATGCAGAACTCTACGGATCTCCACATAGACAGAGACAGATTTCCTTCACACCTCGGATAGCACTGAAGAATACGAATAGATCTATCATATAGATATAAATGTCTGTATATACACCTAGAGCTTCTTTTCAAATCTTTTCTTCTTTGGCTGCTTTCAATCTCGTCTATCATCTTCTAGTCGGTCTGTACGATACAACATCCACCATCCTCACTAGGAGATCTTTATCCTCCATTCATATAGCTTTTCCCGATCTTGCTGGGTCTTTTTACACGTGTCCCTGCGTCGGTTCGTGTGCGTCTACAGCCTGGGCCTTTGCAGTCGAGTTCTTCTTAGGTAATCTCTTCTTGATTCTTTTCAACACATTGGCTGCAGCTCTGCCGGCTCGACTTTTCTTCATTCTCTTTCCCAGCTTTTTCACTTTTGCTTTCGCTCCTTTCTTGGGCTTCTTGGCAGCAGCCGCAGCTGCCGTCGTAGTCGCCGCCGCGGCTTCTGCGAGGAAACAGAAAAGCAAGAGATCTTAAAGTAACTCTCCCTGTGGACATATTGACATACATATATATGTACCTATGGGTATTCCTATGGGAAATATTTCTATATTAATGGATAGATAGATATACAAGCATACAGTGTGGTCGTATAGGCTCATATGAATGAAGGATCTATGGTGTAGTCGACGGTTATAATTGTATAGACCACCCATATAGATTATTCTATGGTATGTTCCATATATGTCCGTACATACATATATCCCGGTGTATATGATGATGTATAGAGGAGGGAGGAGATTTGTATTCGTCATCCACTCTTGTGTTTCTCTCTCTCCCTTGGAGAGATGTCTACTTGTCAACGAGCTATTCAACGGTAGATTACATGGCTTCTTTTTCGACGGTCATGGTATGTACATATTATGTATAACGCATGTATACGTGTTTCTGTATAGAATCACACATATAGAGACCTACATACCACGTAGGAAACCTTTCTCTCTCCTCACTGGAGACACACGAGATCGGGTGTACATACACTTACCTTGCGCTTGTACCGTACCGTCACTATCCTGGTGAACGACTTGAGATGCTGCTGTAAGGAAAGGACGACAAGTGTGGGAAAAAAGATCGTAACTTCGATTCAAAACATCATTCATCTTGCGTGACTAGCCGCACGATCAGAAGTCGCTCTTTCTGCTTCTCCTGTCCACAACAAGGCTACATGGAGTGTACATACACAGACACTCACCTTCAACCTCCTGTCCCTGATCGCCTTCATGATGCTCTTCATAAGCTCCCTCCTCATAATGTTGAGGTTCATATCCCCCTTCGTGCCCTTCACCGGCATCGTAGTATTGTTCATCGTACTGTCCATCTCCCTCGTAATGCTGTTCCTGCCCATCCTGTCCTTCGTAGTGGCCATCTGTAAAAAGAAGAGAAGACTTGATATACCTCAAGAGGAATGGTAGTGCGTAAGAAGGAGATCGTTAATCTGTCCCAAGAGTTCTCAGGATGCAAAATGGAGAAGAATTGTCTTAAAACTTCAAGATCTCTGAAAAAATTATACACATACATACAACACGAGATATATATATATATATATCATGGACTGTGTCGTTACTCCGTTCATTTCCCTCGTAGTCGTTTGCATCAACCAAGCGTAGAGGCGGGTGTATCTACAGCCGTAGCTAGACAGGTACTAGATAGATAGATAGGTCTAAACCTATGTGTCCATATAGGCAGGTACTATATCGCGGCCTTCTCTTCATGAAGGAGAATTCACGCGATCAACAGAGAAGATGCGTATGTCTATCTCCGATATTTCCCCAGTGTTTTGGGCATACCCCTGAATCGAGGGGTCGAGGAACACTTCATGTCACCATACGGACGAAAACGAGACATGTAGACAAGGAGATACACACACAGACAAAAGAAAACTCACCAGCAGCAGCATGACCGGCTTCATCGTGTAGGTGTTCTTCACCTGAGAAGGAAATCGACAGGAGAGACCCACACATCGAAATTACAAGGCGATCTCTTGTATTATTCTATGATGGATGTAGAAGACACACACGCAGTCCCTCGTACCTCATCTCTTAGCCTGGAAAGCAGTCAAGAGGGGGTGAGAGGTGAAAGGTGGGTTAACGTAGAATCTCTTCATCTACATAGGTAGGTGTGAACTAATAAGAAATCCTAATTTGCGGAGCACACAGACATATGGCATATAGATGTACCACATGAAAGACTGGGCAACTGGGCAGGAGACCCAAAGACATAGAGAATAATGATGAAATAGTATTTTATAAAATGCTTCTTCATCGTGTAATGGATGGAGAGATCAAATCAAGACTAAACGTTGAGACACAAGACAAGATCACTTGTATAGAGAAGGAAGCTGCAAGAGTGTAGCTCGCTCACCTTGGGCTAGGGCGTACTGCGGGGGTTCTTCCGAGATTTCATCGTATGCTTGGTCTTCCTGATCTTCATCCTCTTTAAAAGAGTTCAGAGGAATTTCCAAGTTCTCTTCAAGCAAACTGCCACTCGAACGATCCAGTGTCAAGGCAACGGCGAGCCTGGTGTTGCCGACTAGACACAACAGCTGGACGAGAGCAACAAGCGAGACAAACGACCCCAACCTTTTTGTCCAGGCTGGGGAAGACTTCGACCTGTGCGCCATCATTCTGAGGAAGTTGTTTAGTCAGCAAAGAAAACTTCAAGATAGCCGCGAGAGACACAAGCAGCAGAAAAGAAGTTATGCTTTCCCTGCTGACGAGCTCAAGACACCACTGGAGAGGCAAGCAGATGGTAACGATCATACTGGGTAGTTGGAGGAGTCGCGTACTCCGCAGCTAGCACCGCTCGACGCCAAGGTCGCCAGACGGGTAGGTAGGGGACGCTCCGACCAAGTGGCTAGGAACGCTCTCCCGCTATCCATCTCTCAGCCTCAGTCATTCGGTCTAGTGACACCAGACAAACACTTGGGTGGCTACGACCGTGTCTTATGCTCGTGTATGTCACTGGAAACGACGACTCTTCTGTAAAACGCTAGATCTTATTGGAGATGTATATGGAGGACGCTTTCAGGGTTGAGGTGGGTCTCTGTCATTGTCACCCGGAAACGCCCCCCCCCCAAGGAGAGAAATGGACCATGTTTTCTGCAATCTCGTCCACTACCTCAAACTCTTGCACACAAAGACAATAGAACGGAAATCAGAAAACAGAAAGACATTCCCAGCTCACCTCTACCGAGCCGGTCAAATCTTTCAAGCTCGACAGAACCATGGCTAGCCGGGTGGTCAACAGTAGACAACACAACGGCAACGACAGATGGGAGTTTCCTTAGGCCTTTCCAGATGCCGCAAGTCCTGTAGCTACTAGAACAGCCGTAAACAGCCGAGGTCAGGATTTAGTTGGACCGCCGCAGTAGAGAGGACAATGAGTTCTCGTGAGTAGGGCGTGCTGTAACATCTAGGCGGCTCTCGTTGGACGTGTCCCCTCTTGTCAGCGTTTCGCAGCCCTACCGGCAACTGTCACCTAGGACAAGCGACAAGCAAAGTGTGTGCGCAAGATGCTGCGGGAATGCCAGGCTTTTGCCCGCCAGAAGCGCTCGTAGTGCAGACACAGTTTGAAAAGTCACCTCAAGGTTAGGAAGCTGAGACGGCCGTGACACCGCAAGGGTTGGGCGGTGATACGCCGTGTAAGATACTGCCCTACAACTACTGCGAGCCCGCTTTGCAGGTGTGTCCCACCCTGCAGAGTCTACAAAGGAAGACTATACTACTCAGAACCATGGCAAAGACAGCAGAAAGGCCCCGCGCCTCGCCGGCGAAACCGGTGAGAGAGGGGAACTCTACCAGGAGCCAAAGCATCTGGCCTCTCGGACACCGCTCGCCTGTAGAGGAGATACAGCCCTTCGAGTGTGCTACGAGTCTCCTGTGACTGTGCCTTACAGTCCACACGGTTGCAGGGGGCTCGCCAAAGAGCCGAGAAAAGTTTATTTCTTCTTGTGGCTTCCCGGTCTTATTGCCGCTAACATCAAACCACCCTGACGCACACCGAAGCGGAGCAACTAGGGTAGCGTCGTCAGGAGGATTTGTAACGAAGTGTCCGGAGGGCTACAACGATGATCGCGTCTGCGACAGGAGCCGGAGCGAGGGACGAGAGAGAACGGGAGCATCGAAAAACTCGTGGGAGAAGAAAGGAGGCCGGAAAGAGATCAAGGGTTTAGGGTTTCTGAGCAGACTACCTCTCGAACATCCGGTTTTACTCTTCACTTTGGACCCCCCGGCTCTCAAGACAAAGCGACGGCACGGGCAGAGGTGTACTGTCCTGAGCAAAGGCAGGAGTGTTCTTAACAAGTGTCCTCCAGCAAGGATGTGCTACCGATTAGTGTGATTCGGTCAGGTGGGCTGTGGGGTTAATGAGCGCAGATGCCCCACTACAGTGACACTACCATTCGAACAAAGAGCATTAGGAGGCCTCGCACTACATGCGGGTACGTACATGGCAGTCCATGTGGAGGGGAGTACATATGTGGGACAAGTGGGTAGCGTTAGTAACACTATAGAGAAGCAGAAGTACAAAGAATAAACTAGAATAGCACTACTACGAAGAGCACTTGCACGAGCAGAATGAACGAAGTCGTCTTTCCCGCTTGACTCCTGGGCCACACTTACCCTCCGAGGGGGCTGTGGCTCCGATCCCCGGCAAATGCTGAGTGGACCGCGAACGGTGAAATGGCCGGCGAAGGCTAGAGATCGGGCCTGGCGTCGTCGTCCCGTCATCTGAATGTCTTCTTTGTCGTTCACGGCCTCCATAGGCCATATAATAAGACAGAAGTTCCGTAGCTTCAGGCGAGCTGTATCGTATTCCTGCCTCCTTTGCATTCAGGCTCTGAAGTATAGCAAGACATCTGCTCTTAAGTCCAGGAGTTAGCTGTAGAATCCAGGCAGGGGTGCGACCAGAAAAGCACACGCATCGCATGCTCCGTGTGTTTGTATTCTAGTACATGCTAAGGATACACGTATACTGATGCTATCTAGACGCGAAGAGAAGATAGGACCGTGTTCCAGATGGGGCCGGTGCATCTAGTGGGATAGAAGAAAAAGAGAGGAGTAAGAGTCGCAGTGAGCCACCAGACTCGCATACAGAAAGGTGGTCAGTCAGTGTCTATACAGCCTAGCTGTCACCCGTTAAGGAGAGAAGAAGCAGGCACCGAGTCGGCAGCGAAACAAGAGCATCAATTGAATGGAATTGAACAGGCGCAAGAAACGACCAGAGGAAAAGAAAAGTCCTCAACAGGTGCGGAAAAAAGTAAATGATTCGACAGAAAGATAGACTATAGAGATAGAGATAGATAGATAGATTAAGGTAGATAGACATGCCCAGGCAGAGAGATGTATGAGAACTGACCAAGCCATGAGGCGAGTAGTTCCTCATTGAGAACAAGGTCTACGGACCCACTTGTGCCGTTGCCTGAAGAGACAAAGGAAACATACACACACTAAGAATCTCCTTGAGAAACGCCTGCCTCATCTCAAGTCTTACTACGCCGCCAGAGCAGTATCTCCTTATACCTCTTACACAGGAGTTAACATGATTGCATGCAAGACAAAGAAATACACAGGCATCCCCTATGTTAGCAGTCCACTGGTAGGTAAAGGCTTTTCTCTGGCCGTGTGCTCGTGGAAAGGAAGGCAGAATAAAGAGATCCGTTTGAAACTGTGGATCTACAAAACTCAGTATGAGGGTCCAATAGAAGCAATCAGTATCACAGGCAATACCCAATTATAATGAAAGTAGACACGAACCAGCTGTACCAATGAAAAGAGTGTCTTGGAACTCGACGGGAAGAAAGCACGTGGCGCTTTTCCGCCGTCGAGTTCACCTACCAAACATACAGTGGAGCGAGGGGCTTCATGATGCACGTATACGCTCCATGACTCGAGGAATTCTAGTCGAGTGGAAGAGTCGCTTGGCAACCTCCGAATTTTGTGCACTTACGGGTGTACGATCGCGCTTCTTCTTCCAAAGAGTAGATTTCAGGGTTCATAGAAGGCAACAAAGTCTCTCCTTACCATCATTCATGATAAGATAAGATAAAGACAGTTAGGCGTGAGTAAAAAGACCCGGCGACTAGGCAGCTCACCACTTGGGGAGGGCGCGGCTGCTTGACGAGGCAATTCTCCTCCGGGTCCCTCGCTTGATACCCCGGTAGCTCCCTCACTTTGGCCTTGTAAAGTTGCTTCTGGTAGTGGCGAAGAAGAAGGCTCTTCTGCAAATAAGCTGGAAGAACGGTCTGAACGAATGCTTACAGCAGTCACATGGGTGTCTATTGCTAGACACAACAGCAACATGAGAATAGTAGCGAGGGAAAAAGGAGTCGCCAGAACACCGCACGGTGACGCCTTCGACTTGCGCGACGCCATCCTGTCAAGTCGGCGCGTCAGGAAACGAAACTTGCAATCGTTCTCGACAAAGAAAAGAAGAACAGAGAACAAAACAAGCCAGTCGCTTTCACTTGCCATACACAATTGGCAAGCCAGGAGGCACCACTCACGTTGAGTAGTCCATGAACAGTACACAGTGGGGCAGCTCCACCCGCGAGTCATCCGGATGACTAGCTGGCGGACGGACGTTTCCTTCAGCAGCCGGGAAGGGCATGTGCTGTCTCCTCCAGGGGGTTGATGTGCTAGCAGGCATCTCTCTTGGGGCTGTGCTACAGCAAGATTCTCGATAACTATGATGTGGATAGACACAGAGCTAGTTAAATGGGCACACGTGTTACCACAAACCGACGTACCGTAGACAACACTGTCTGATGGAGTTGCGCAAGCCCCAGGTTGGTCTCTGTTTCCATCACTGAGGCAAGCAACCGTCCGAGATCATGTTTTGAACCTCGTCTCTGCCTTTCCTCCAAGCGTCTCACACACAAACAGATGAACAGAACCTCAGCGAAACGGCGTCCTTGACTGCAATTTCAGGGATAGCCCAAGGCTTTACCATTACGGAATATGGGTGAGTTGAACGTGGTCGTCCCGGCAGCGCCTCTTCAGCCTTTCTTTCTTCAGGCCTTTTCTTCTGCGACAGTTTCAGTGAGCACGGTAACAGTCCCGCGGGGCGAGAGACGAAACTTCTCACGCACGATGAATGAGAATGAACGTCACACACTGCCGGAGAGAATCCATCCCAAGTGTTTACTGGAGGATGTGCTCGCCCCTCGATACACCAGTTGAACCCCCTTTACTTTTGTGTACGAAAGGAACCGAGAGCTCAGTTGCAGACAACCCGGGGTGTCTCAGCAAAGCCCTGACCGTGCAGCGGCCCGAGCTACCAACACACTTGGCGGTCATACTCCTTCATAAGCTCCAGGTAGTAAGAAGACTGCTATTTCGTCGTTCGCAACAATACTGCCAGTACGAGAGTTGTGTCACGTGCGTTCAGACTTGGAGGCTCCGTCTCACGATTGATCACACTACGCCATCAGTTATGCCTCCGTCGCATCGACCCCCCGACACCACGGCGACGCCGGTGTAAGTACCGATTCAAATCCATGACTTGTTCGAAACTACCACCATGAACTGCTAGTGGTCTACAATTTCTAGTCGGGATTAGCTCGGCGATGAGACAGTTCACTTGACATATATGCGACAGCTACACCGGAACCTGTCCAAGGAAGTTAGTACTTTCGGAAAGAGAGTCTTTCAGACCCAAAACTTCGGTAGACCAATTCTCATCGCCTGGTGCCGTCTTCCTTTACCGGAGCTCACCGACAGCTATACGTGAACACACTTCTGTAGAGACATCCTTGGCCTGACTGATTATTACTATTTGACTCGGGAAATGATCCTCGCAGGTAGCATACTCCATCTTCTTCCACGGAAAGAACACATCGGAAAGAGGAGCCATTGTCGACTACCTCTCCCCTTCAACCGGAATAAACCACTGGTCGACAGGAGGAGAAAAGGGAATAAAAGTTCTCTTTTCTTCTACTCAAGAATATCTATCTGAAGCAACCATAGCACGTTCAGCCAATCAGAAGACGTCCTTAAAACGAAAAACCATTACCCTCGTCAAAAAATATAGAAACAGCGGAGAACCCAAGAGCTGGTTGCCCTGGGACTCGCGCTATCAGAAGAAGAAGATGAAGATGCGGCGTATACAGACAATTGAAGAAACGACAGGCTATCAGAACGACAAGCTGATCAGATGAACTCCTGCTGTATAGCGTCTTTTTTTTCTAAACGGGGTCTACTGCCAAGTTTTTTTTGCTGAGAGAAAGACCTCGTGGCACATGCGCATAGAATCATCGGTAGCTTGGCGTCACGTCCCCCTTTGCAAGACTTCGTTTCGTTTAACAGGCAGAGAAGGAGGGAGGTCAGTGATGCACGCGTGCTTTGGATCGGCAAGAAAGTTTTTTTTCTTGATCCGCCAGCGCTGAATGATACTGAAAAGCATCGTGCAATTCAAGGCAACAGAGGAGATCATGAAGCTTCTGATCTATCGAAGATCGCTTAGGTTTCAGGGGTGATGCTCTACGAGAACAGACAGTAGTAGTTGCTGTTGTGAGGACCACGTGGCGGCTCGGCCAATCCATCTTCTATCTTTATCATACCTTCTTATTCTATCTCGGAGTGACTGTAGACATCCTTCTATACACCTGGGTGACTACGTGTGTATAAGCGTACCTACGTGGATCGATGTGCGTACCTGATTCGAGAGGGCATAGAAAGACTAGGATTGGTTCGCTATCATGGATGCTTGGAGAAAAGCAAAGGAACTTCGGACATGTCTTCATGAGAAAAAGAACCAAGAGCCAGAAGCGACCTTTCATACTGAAGAAACACCTCCTTCCTTCATGTAATCATAAACAAGAAGAAACACCTATGAATATATATGTAGCGTCAGCAACATGATCAAGTTAGATAGCTCTACATGCTTCTTCATGACTACTATTTGCATGCGCTAGGTCGCATCCCCTTGATCAAAGAAAGGCACAAACACTTCGTCAGTGGAGTCTTAATACGAACCGAAGAGCAGTAGTAGTAGTAGTCGCAGTAATGGGCATCGCAGTAGTAGCTGTACAAGTTATGGCTCTACTCTCATTGTCTGGTGAAGCAGAGAGCGCCAGGTGTCCAAGCATTCAAGGCCTGCTAGTAGCAATACCACTTGTAGCAGAAGCCACTGGAGTACTATATATATGTATATATATATATATATGCATGTATAAATACACTTATGTACGTTTACATATTTGTAGATATATATATCTATATATCCAGAAATAGGAGAAAAAAAAGAGAGTAAACTAGGTCTGGAACTAGCACCGGAGAAGGAATAAGAGTTGTAGTCGTACAAAGTAGTGAGACATGGGCGCACAGGATCGTCATCTCTTTCGGCTAGACTCACCGCACTTTGTGTGTGTTACTCTCGATCAACAGAAGGCCTCGAGCGACTACGACGGAGGGTGCTGTACCACGACGCAAAAGGTTTTCGCCTCTTAGCAACATCTTGGTGTGGCTTCTGGATCATCTCGTATGCCAAAAAGTAAGAAAGTAATTCCGTTTTGAGGGGCGAGTAGTATCTAACCTCTCCCTCCTTGTTTGCCAACTCCTGAAGAATCTCAAGACATCTCTTTTTCGTATGTGGTCTTGACTGGAGAACCCACTGAGGTGGCTGCTCTGCGAAAACATACACATCCACCCTAGGTTCCTATATGATATCATGGGGTTATCTCTGCAACAGTTGATGAGTATTCTCGTACAGACAGACAAATACATCTCCATTGACACTGGTGGCTTGCCCGCGGATTTGTCGAGAGTCTAGGTATGGCTAACAAAGAACAAAAAGAATCAAAAAGAGCAAGGGAAATGACAACTACACGCACGCCTAGGTAAAGAAAAACAGGAGAGACAGCTTGATCCCCCCGCGTGCCAAGTAGAAACTCGTTGACTGAATGGAACAGACATGGTAGTCACTGCTAGACATTAAAGAATCTAGGATGGTCAATGAAGAAGCAGAGGGAAGGGATAGACAAAGAGAGCTGCGTAGAAAGACATAGAGAAGTGTAGAGAGGCAGACAGGTACGAATACAGATACGATGGAATTCCACAGACAGACGTAACAAAGACAGATCGATAGAGAAACATGGGAAGATTCATATGTGAACTGACCGATCCAGGCGTCAATTATTCCGTCTGGGATCTCATCGAGGCCCTCACTACCGCCGTCGCCTGTACAGAAAAGAAGCAACAACGCAGATACTATAAATGTGAACCTTCCACGCTTTCACAACTGGTAGGCGGCCTGCCTCGATTGCAGGATCTATGTATATCTCTTCTTACAGACTTCGTGTTCTTATAGAACTGCACGCAAGGGGAGCCAGCGTATACACGCAGGCGGTTCCTTCCAGGACCCCCAGAGAGCAGAACCCCGGTATAGTCACCGGAGGCCATTCGCTGATTCTTCTTCCCAGACATGATGGAAACTTCGAGAAATCGCTTTGGGAGAAATTCATGAACCCTCGTAGTGAAACACGCAGAAGTAACAAGACGAGGAAGATCTTTGCGTGAGCGCTGGAGAGGAAGAGAGAAAAAAGTAAGGTGATGATGGGGGTTGGTGTAGAGAACTGGAGAGTTTTTTGTACTTAAGTACACAGAGATATGAAAAATGTACTCCTGGGTGGGAGAATTCTTGGTGTTAGTTCGGGTCTACATCCCAACGGAGAAACCGGACAGAATCTCTTTGTTCCAACTATTGCATGGCGGAAAAAGAGAAAGGACGGCACGAAGGAAGCCATGAAAGTAATAAAAAGAAAATCTAAGACCAGGGACAGCTCAGCCTTACCATTTGAAGGCATCTCTCCAAAACTCGACAATCGTCTCTCGGGGGCACCGCCGTCTGCTGCCTCGGTGCCTTCACTTCTTCCAGCAGTCTTCCTCCCTTCTGGGGAATTTGAACGAGAAGATTCACCGCTCGCTACGGCAGAGTTGGCGTACGTAAATTCATTCGTTGTCATCGCATGTACAGCGGTGTCTACTCCAAGGCACAACATCAGCGTGAGGCTGACAATGAGTGAAAAACGGCTGGCCGAAACGGCGGGCTGGAGAGGTTTCGACCTACTGCTTGCCATCGTGTTTCTTGCATTCGTGAGAAGGATGTCTGGAATGCAAACGCTCCAAAGAAAGGAACGAACAAAAGAGAAAACTTCTCTTGGCTTGCTCATGTGTAATTGACACCATTAGCGAAACAGACCCAGTCCTGCTTTGGAGGTGTTGTCCTACATGAGAAGGCCTCCCAGCTCATGAGTGTCGGTGGGCCCCTACTGTGTCACCACGCGGGGAGAATGTGGCTTCGCGCCTGGGACCCGAAGATTCAATCTGGGGTCCAGCTTTACTGCGATTGGGGGGCCGATGATGCTGGCCGGCAGTCGGTAGTTCCGATTCCGCATACGACAAGCAGGCCGCTCGTTGAAGGAGGATCAAGACTCACTCTCTGACACTCTTTTTTTCTTCCCCACGCCCCAAAACCGTTGCTCACCCTTCGCACGCCACCCTCCGCCCTGGCTTCACGACTGGAACAGGGGCGCCACTCCCCTGTCACAGGCTACCCGTTAATGGTTACGTGGTCGTTCTATCGGTGCGTGAGCTTCCAGTAGGAAAGCTTACTGGCTTGGACAGCTCGATGGCTGGACGGGTCCCTACGCCCCAATAGTAGAGCTGTAGCCTTCTAGGGTTATCAGACACGCCCGTGGTGCCCCGAGGCCCCGCCTGCAGTTGTGAATTGACGGAGGAGCAGATGGAAGAAGCGGGGGCGTGCAGAAACAGAAAGGAAGTCAGGAGCGTGTGTGAGATTCGCCCTGGCCAGCCAACGCGCGTTCCCGAAAGTGACTCTGGCCCCTTGGTCGTGGCGGTTACGACTTTGGGAGAGATTGCGAGGCAGCCTCCTCGCTCCTATCACACTCATTCAGCGGGAGAAGGCTCTTTTCTCTTACCTTATCCAGGAGGAGCTTGTGTCCCAGGACTCGAAAACTTCTTGGTTGCCACGGCTAAGCAGACATGTTTCACCACCGCGCTACGCAAACCGAGATTCTTCACTAACATACTGTTTTTATGACGTGCCGCAATACAGCGTGCGATAGAGTCTTGCAGGCCAGGTCTCTGTTATCATCACTCGGGCAGGCACCTGCCTAAGACGAATACGAATTGATGGTGCTTCTGAGATCTTCTCCTATCACAGTTTACTCCACCCTCACACGCTCACACTGTCAGGAAGCTCGCGTCCTGACCCG
>NW_027160080.1:0-3470 GCF_002600585.1 Cystoisospora suis
GCTTCAGTAACCCCCGCCAGAGGGGGAGAGCGGACAGTGCCACCTGGCCCCGTCAGAGAAAGAAGGCGGACAGCGCTACCGCGGCGTGCCACGTGCGAAGCGGTGCCAAGGGCGAAAAGGTACCGCACGGCTAGCAGTCCGCACTTGGCCCCGGTGCCACGTGGCGGACTTCAGGCGGTGGTTCTGGCTTAGTCGTATGCTCTCTTCTTTCAGTTGCGCCAGCGCACGGAAGGTTGTTTTGATAGAGGGCTCGAAGCGTCTTTTTGTCAAGCGGACTTTTGCACCCACAGGTTCTTCGTGACAGGGGGGTACATACGCCAGCACAGAGCTCCAGGCAGCTTGCACTACGGCACCCCAACGCATGTAGAGACCGCCATGACGAAAGCTCTACAGTTTCTGCGAGTGCGGCTGCGCGTCGAGTTTTGATCATGTGTGCGTGAATCTGATGGTCTTTCCCGCCGCCTGTGTCATGAAGAGGAGGGGCCCACAGCTGAGACAGCGGGGTCCTCCCAAAGAGAATCGAGTTGATAGCGAGGAGGCAAGGTGCAAGTGCCCGAAGAACTACTCTCCGGTGTGTGGTGTGGACGGGAAGACATATGCCAACGAGTGCATGCTCAAGTGCGTCCAGGTTGGACTGCAGCACTCCGGCCCCTGCACCGACGGCCACCAGGAGGGCCCTACAGACACCACGGATTGTGGCTGTCCGTTGAATCTGGATCCTGTTTGCGGACGAGACCTGGTGACGTACCCCAGCCTCTGTGTCAGGAAATGCAAGAACGCACACCTGAAGCATCGAGGCTCTTGCGAAAGCGGCTCTCTCCTCCGAGTTATTGGCGGTCTGCCGGGTGGTGCTGGCGCCTCTGGAAGCGCAGAATCGCTAGGGAACGTGAAGGCCTCCGTACAAGACAGGAAAGCAGCACCCACCTCAGAAAATACACGGAGATTTCTTCAGGAGTTCTTTGGTGATTCGGTGCAGAGCGCCCCGTTCTTGGGCCGCTCAAAATGAAGAGGTCTACTGGCTGCCTGTGTAACTGGTCAGTAGTGTACTCCGAGGGAGAAGTTACTTACACAGCACCTACGTTATCACCCTGAAAGGGATCACAGTGCTCGGCGGTTAATAGCTTTATGGCTGAGCCATCTGTATCTACTCTGGAGGGACGCTTGCCGGGCTTTGCTGTAACCCGGACAAAAAGCTAGTGGGCTGTCATGCTACACGGGAAAACCAGCAGGGCAAAGCAGAACCAAAGCGTACCCCGCTACTCGGTCTAGTGACCACAAACTTTCGAGTGTTGTGAAAGCGCTATTCACGACTCTTCCCCCCATTGAGGATGGATACTGATGAAGACGGTGCTGGGTTGGACGCATAACACACATGGAACACGTCACCACAGACTCCGGTGTCATCATCCCTGTGCTACTTGCTGCTAGCTAGGCGGCTAGCGAAGAAGTACTCTCCATCTATTGAAAGCTCTACGTGGCACAGAGGCAGCGGCACGCCCGCCCGCAGATTCACAGGGAATGTTAACAAGCATTCAGCACAGACGGCTCTGTCCACATTCTTCGCTTTCCGAAAGCAACTCAGCTCAACAAGACCACTGGTTACTTCTCGCTCTCGCCAAGGCCGACGTGAGCCAGTTAGCAGGCGCAGAGCTATGCCCTTCTCGGGGAATATTCGGCATCGTGATTGTCCACGAGAGACTGAGTCAGACGTGTCGCCGTCGAACGCGGCCCCGGGCAGCCGGCGATCCCTTCCAGTTGGGAGAAGGGGACACTGGGGACCACTGCACACCGGCTTGAGCGGGCACACCGTGACGGTATGGCCCAGGCGGATTCTGGCGGTGTGATCTATTCGCCTTCACATCTCTGTCTAAACGCCAGCCTTCGTCCCTCGTCACATAAGCAAGCACCAGCGGCCTGCTGGGAAGGGAACTTTCGCTCAACTTGAGGCGCGTTTGCCTGTTCCTTTCTCCAGTTACACACCACGTCGTGCGTCCATTCCCCCGCCACACAGAACGGAGAGCATTCGACAAAATGGCAGAGATCACTTACTTCAGCCGCTTACTTGGAATGCACACACCGGTCGCAGGACCAGACACGATGGGAGAGCACGTCACTATAAGAAAGGGCAGCGTTCTCTAACCCGGAGAGCAGAACTAATAATTCGGGTCCATGAGGCCCACGCCATAGTATGGGTTCGTGGTAAAAGGAATCAGTGCAGGGGAGGATGTCTGATTCTGGCCGGGCAGTGAGGGCAACAAGTTGCCCCCGCCAGGGCTATTGAAGTAGCTGGGAGCTGGACCATAGCGGTTGCCTCCAATACCATAGAAAAACAGTGCACTGTCCATTCCTTTCTGGGAGAAGCCTAACGTATTGGGGAATGGAATGAGTTGAAGAAAGCGGCGGATTGATGGCGACTTCAGATCGGGCCGCTGGCCGTCCACCAGAACGGTGGCATCAGGACTCCAACGGCTCTCGTTGAGCACGGGGGACACATCTGCGGCTACTTCGTCACTATCGGACATGACGTGTCTTGCCTTGATCATTCTGAATGAAAAAGGGATGGCGTCGCCTGTGTAACGGGGTAGGAGGGCTGGAGACGTCCTTGGAATGTGAGGCGCATGGGAACCGGGAAGGAGGGGGTGGATCAGGAGAGGCAAGCTCCCATGTGGTTCTCGAGATCCCAGCACGGAAGACTCAAAAAGGCCATCCCCGAAATGACTCTCCTCGTCCTTCGGAGGCCCGTTTTCTCTGTTCACCCCATTGCTTGGCAGGTCCAGAGATTCCTCCGCAGTGAGGACCGGCTTGTCGGTCGACTTCACCATGCGAGATCTCGCAACTCCTTCGAACTGAGAACCACTTCCGTATGCATCTGGGTCGGCCTGGAGAGTCCTCCTGGTCTTCCGTGTCGAGGCAGTCTGCATACTCTGACCGACTTGCGCGAGAGGAACTGCAGGTGGGAGCTTCGTATTCCGTGGCTGGCGCACCGGAGTGTCGCGTTCGCCTGACCCAGCACTGGCGATCCGTCGCACCCTGAGGTCGGGCTTCTTATCGACTTCTTTCTGCCCGGTGACAGTCACATGGTCCGGCTTCCGTGGATCACTCTCTTCAGGTTCTCGTGCCCCTTCACCCGGTGTCACCAGGCGGCTGATTAAGACTGCTGCTAGTAGCAGGACAGCAGGGTTGACCCACCGCACCAGCCGGTGCTGCACTCGCCCGGTGAGACGCATGGCAGGAACACAAGAATCTCTCCTCAAAAGACTGTCACGAGCCTGGAAAAGTAACCGTCGGAGGCAGCCTGGACGCATCTGTCCTATGTCAACCGTGTGTGGTAGTCTTACCTCGATTGAAGTGAAGGGATTTCGGATCCAAACAAAAAAGTTGTGGCCCACAACAGTTTCCCAGAACGCGTGCAGAAAAAAAATCGGGGCACCTCACAATGCAGCTGTGCTATCCACTCCAGCAGTCAAAGG
>NW_027160081.1:0-431 GCF_002600585.1 Cystoisospora suis
GTGTGGCCTGTAGGGTAGGTCCTGCTATTCCTGAAAACGAGTAAGGGTGGAGCAACGCTTTGCTTCCCATCTTCAACCTTCGGGTCAATTCGGGGTGGATAAAACTCCTTGAGGCTCCTGTGTCCATGAGCGCTGTGACCTTGGTCCCTTCCAATTCTACGCTCTGCAGGAGGATCTCGTCGGTTTCCGGCAGCTCTTTCTTCTTGTTTTGCGGTAATTGGGTTCGGGCGCTGTGTGCCCCGTCTGGTCGGGCAATTTTAGACAACCGCCGATGGGTCGGTTACCGTGGTCCGGGTCCTTCCTTCATAATGGTGTGCTCTCGGGGGACCTGTGTCCCTGCTATAAGGCCTACTGTCAGAGTCCTAGAAGACTCTGACGCTCTTTTTCTCAGTGAAACCCCAGACATCCATAAAACACAAACACCGTGGCTT
>NW_027160081.1:482-1387 GCF_002600585.1 Cystoisospora suis
GCATTAGGCAGTACCTACTTATGAACCACACACACCACCATCAGTTAGAGCATTTTTACGCACAATAATAGAATACTTTATTTTTCTTGAGCGCTAGTAAGCTAGCGCTAGTTTAGCTAGATAGTTAGTTAGCGGGCGGAACAAGCTAGGCGGGCAAAACCCCCTAGCCGACCGGCTGAAAGCCAGAGAGACACCTCGAGAGTACACCGGGGCAGGCAGACAGTGGATATTATTCTTAACTTTGAAACAAGCGTGAACCTTCCTCGTGTAGAGCCCGGAGTGTGGGCCGAGTGTGCGTGGCTAACGGTGCGCTGTGAGCTTGGTCGAGTGTCGGAGGACCGAGGGAGCTGTGGAGGGGTGGCGAACTGAAGGAACTGAAAATTTTATAATTATTTCGCTCTTGCGTAGATTGGCTTAGGAAGGATTTTCCTTCCGATAGATGTCACGGGTTTCGCGGAGAAACGCGCCCGAAAGGTCAGGTTCGGCGGTCGAGCCGATAGAGAGTGGGGAACTGTGTACATAGGGAAGTAGCACTGAGCACTACCCTAGTAGAATTCTTTGGTGGGGAGTGCGACGTCTTGTGTGCTAGGACTGCTGCCAGGGTCTCTAGTGGTAGAGTGGGTAAGACGGACTCGTGCCACTATAGTTGCGGAAGCGATTATAGTGCAGCGCAAAACGTTAGGGAGAAGCGTAGTGTTCAGGTGGCCTCGTATCTTTCTTTTATTTTCTTTGTACGAGAGAGCGTTGCGCGGAAACGCGTGAGGCGATCTGACCTTAGCGTACGCGAGAGGAAAGGTCTCCAAACCTTCCCCTCCCGAACGCTACTTTGTTACACCTACGGTTCCCTCGGTTGCGCTTTCTTCCACCTCGGGGCCTCTCCTCGTTCCTGGGGTCGTTGGTCGGCT
>NW_027160082.1:0-415 GCF_002600585.1 Cystoisospora suis
TGTCCTTTCAGAGCGGGGGGATGGAGGGGGAGGGAAAGGCTGGGTGATGGATGCATGGCCACCAAGAGTGCCTATTTGTCTATACCCGTACAGAGTTGTAGAGGCCGTGATGCCTTTGCATTCTTCATCGATACCTGATGTGTGAGGATACCTGTTCATGCATCTGGCACCCGGTGCATTACAGTAGGTGTACGCATACGTATATGATGTATCCATGTGCGCATGCGTATATGTATATCCCGGTGTATGTAGGTCTTATGTAGTGTACTGTGTCTGTCCGTTTTTGTTAAACTCTCTTGGTTGCGCGGAGGCGTATCTCTCTCATACATGTATACGTAGTGGAGACAAACAGACAAGTAATACATAAGTTCATGCTCTTGTATGGGCCCCCATCTGTATCCATATATATGTATAC
>NW_027160082.1:724-859 GCF_002600585.1 Cystoisospora suis
CACACAGGTATGTATGTGGATAGGTATTTTGTGAGTCTGTGTGTACGTAGGACGGTGCCGGTTCTGTCTTCGGATGTGATGAATAACCTACACCATCTCTTCTTCAGTTCTACCGTTAAAAGTATCTATCTATCT
>NW_027160082.1:1053-16700 GCF_002600585.1 Cystoisospora suis
ATGTAGCTTTTCTTGGGAGTCAGTACACAGGAGATGAAAGAGGAGGCGGTGAAGGAATGAGAGGAAGAAGAAATGATGAGTATGAGCTCCGTACGAGCAGCGACGCTTTCCCTCTCTTACCTCGTTCGGCAAGGAAATCTGCTCCTACCTCGAAACCATCATCTGCTGCGGCGTTCGCAGGCTATGAAACGTCAATGAAATCCCCACGAGGTACGAAAAAGAGAAGTACGATTCCTGGAGAGTAACATATAGATATGGTTCATCTCCAAATTGATAGACAGATAGGACAGTTATTTCTGTTCGAATGTGCGAGAGACAGAGTATGTCTGTGATACATAGTCCCATGTAGCAGGAAGATCTCTTGCCTAACAGGATGTCTATTATCTGAATGGCTCCGGGTACACGTGGACGCATACAGACACAACGGAGACCTCCGAATGATGGAGAAACACCTGAGACACGCCAGAGACAGACTGGTAGATACAGTCAAGAGTGAGGTTATAGTCTTGTCTGGTAATGATCGAACGCTCTTATAGAGCTGGTTTATGTCCGACTCGGGTGTAGAAGGAGATTCACGTCAGACTCTTTTACAGAAAGCGTATGTGTGAGAGGAGAGATGGTGATAGAGACAGGTAGATAGATAGATAGATATACATCAGTCGGGGGCAGATTCATCTTTACTAGTCAAAAGAGGGAAAAGACAGAGAAGGAGTTTGTCTACACACTCATCAGCTAGAAGTTATGGAGTGAAAAGGAGAGGAGGAGGAGGACTACCGAAAAAGTTGGGCTTGATCTCCTAGTGGTTGGTCCTAGAAGAACAATTCTTGTCATCTATACCTGTCTATATATATGTATGGGCTGGAGAATAGATTTGTTTTCTCTCTGCGTGTTCTTTTCTCTTCTAGGTAGAAATATACATGGGCAGAGAACACAGAGAGAAAAGTTGCATGTATCTATATACATATGTATGTATATAGCTCCTCCACTTCCTTTCCTTGCATTCCACGAGCCATGATACACTGTTTCCCTCGATCAAGGGAAACTGTAGTAGACCTCTATCATTGACAGAATTCTTGCCGGATGCGAAGCAGACATATCCAGTTGTATCTAGCTCGATAGTCAGGGGTGTATACATTACCTCTTTAAGGAAGAACAACAATGAATATCCCCTGTATTTCTCTACTCTTTTCACGAGCGTCATGAATCTGACCTACGAACCGGGGCCTATTCTTGTTTTCATCTCCCCTCTTCTCATAGATCCTGCGCCTCCTACTCTGAGCTCATCTCGAGGAGGAGGAGGAGGCCGTTCTGAAGCCTCGGCTGTTTCAAATCGGAGATTCTTAAGTACCTCCACAGGAACACCAAGTGGGGGGGCGTTGGCTGAAGACCATCTAGATGAAGATTACCTGAGAGATTCGCCGCTCTATGGTCCAACAGGAGGAGGAGGTGGCGGTGGAACGAGGAGAGGAGATCTCGAGGAAGACTATGGAATGATGTCGATGATGCCTCCTGCGAACTTACCCGCTTGTCCTCCTCCTTCCCCTTCTCCTTATATGTATGGGTTGGGGCAGCATCCTATGTATCCTGTCTCCTTCAATCCAGCAGGTATGTCATGAAACGATTGCCACTAGGCATCTCAGTTCTTGCGTCCAAAGTGAAGTCTTGATAGCGTAGCCGAGAATTCTTTTCTCGTGCCTCTTTCTTCCGTTCAACCTTCGCGCTCTAGAGACATATCAGTGTCGGTATATATATACATATAGATATATATGTATGGATGTGCATGGAGAAGAAAGAAAGATGGTTGGGCTTGACGGAGGTCATCGTCGTCGTATTCATGAAGGTTTAAATTGCTCAATCCTGCTAAAGGGAGGAAGGTGTGTACAAGTACCCTTCTGGAAGGATGAGCCGCAGGAGAACAATAGTAGAAAGGAGAAAAAGAGAGTGACATGACATGAAAGATTCTCATGATAATATTATGACTCTGCCTTGTCAGGACACCACACCCCCTGGTAGCCACAAGACAATCGATGTGTACAATCGATTCTTCCTGTTGACACACCAAGGAGCCATTCTAGGTAATCTAATACGGATATGAGGAACAGACAGTTTCCTGTTTAATCGAAATGAGTCTTCTCCGTCGTCGTTTTTACTTTGGTATGAAACACTCGCAAGAAATTGAGGAACATCCAAAACAGATGCAATAGCTCTTGTTACGGAATCTCAACGCAACGTTCATTCAGGTGTATAGACACTCGATGTTCTCTTGCAAGTGCTGTTTTCTGTGGATATTTCAGCTCCTGCCCCGACGTTCCCTATTCTCCCGTCACAGATCCCTCCGATGTACTAAAAACGCAAGTGAGAGGACTGAAGAAGATCTAGGGAAAAGGCACAAGGAGAGGAACGGGCAGACAGTTATGGACAGCGTAGTTTTTCCTAGGAAAAGAGTCGTCCACCTGGTTTATGTTGTCAGCCTCCTATTTGATGGGGGAGAAGAGAAAGGGATCTAAGAATGAAAGAGTTGAGAGCGAGCGTGAAAGCGGACCTACATGAAGAATAGGCAAGGTAGTTGTGCTCGGATTTAATCTCCCTCCCTCCTCTTAGAAAGAAGTTTGCCGAGTATGGCTTTGTCTCTCTACCTCTGCAAAAAGGATTTCTCGGGAAAGAGATTCACTGGGGTGCATCCATACACATTCAATCCATCTAGCTGGGGTGGTGTACATACACCTAGTCCGGTGTACGGAGAGCCCTCAGAACGAGGAGGGGAGCAAAGTAATGTAGGAAAGAGTTGAATTAGGTTGAAGACCATGGCTGGAACAGTCAGGAAGGACCTCATCAGAAAACGCGCGGTGAGGACGAGAGAAAAACAGAAATTTTCTCTTGTGGGGTGGAATCAAAGGAGACAAAATGACTGATCGGCTTACTTTCAACAAAAAGAAAACAGAAGTGTGATCGTGCACTCTGAACAACCCTTGAAGGGGAGAGAAAAGGGTGGTACTTTCTTCCTTTCGCTTCCTATCCTACTTTTTCCTCCACGATCTCTTTGGTGTCTTTCTATGGGGTTCATTCAAGGAACAGTCTCCTTACAAGGGGGGAATTTTCTTCTGCTCTCCTCTTGCATGCTCGAAGTCTGATCTTTTTCTCAAGCCGTTTTACTTGGGTATGTGGTTGAGTCCCTCTATAACTCTCCAAAGGAGGGTTTGCTCAGCTGTATCTTCAGCTATCTTTCAAGTTGTTTTGTCTGTTCTTCATAGCTTCATCGAGGCCGAGAACTATGTCCTCTCACTTTTATCATGAAGTTTCTAGAGAGATCTAAAGTCACACCGGGTTATTTAGAAGAACATACGTGGTTGAACTTTTGTAAGGTGATGAGTATATAACCCAATGATAGCCTAGCCTCCCGTCTGATTCTTCTTCTTCTTTCAGGAACAGAGAAGGGAAGATATAGAAGGTTCGTCGTTAGAGTGCAAAAACATCTGAAGAGCTCTCGACAGGAGGCAAGAATGAAGTTGTTTGGAGATGCCTTCTCATCGTTTATACAAGGAGAGAGTCAGATGGCTGTACGCAGACGACAAATGCTAAGGAAATCTAACACATGCAGATGACTTAGTCCTTTTCCATCAAGCATCAGCATAAGAGGATGAGAACGCCAAAGTATCGGTGCTCGAGCAGGGTTGCGAGAACCGTTCCGATGTAAAGAGAAGATATGCAGTATCAGTAAAACACCACCTCGTTCCCTTCTTTCTTCGGATAGAGATAGAAGGATAGATGGAGTTGAATAGATGAAGCGGATGTATGTCTGTCGGTGGTATACAACTGAGACGAATACATGTGAAGATATCAAATCTTTATAGAGGTACAGGGTAAGTGTGAAGATATCTCACAATTCCGGAAAAAAGCTATAGCAGAGTGTCTAAAGTCTGTACGCCGTGAGGATGTAAAGTCTGTACGCCGTGAGGATGAAGAATAGAACATAACTAAAAACATTATCGGGGAGGCCGAGTTCTTGTAACCACCAGCAGACACTTCAGCTTGCACCAAGCAAGGTGAGAGAGAAGTAGAAAAGAACGAACTGCATGCGCTGCGGGGGAAACCCCGGAGTGTGGTGATTTTTCAACAGAAAGCTGTCGCTCCATCTCTACACATAGTTATACACGGGAATACTTCTATGTAGATTTATGGGCATTCACACCCACATGTATATGTATATAGATGTATCCCCATGTTTCTAAACATACGTGCACTCTCTGTAAGTACGTGTTCAACGACCCACACGCTTGTGACAGATAGATTGAAGACCCGTGAAGGTGCTACACGATGAGACTTGCTAGTTGTTCTCTCTTTCCCGTCCTTATTGGCCGCCAACATAGACGACCCGAACGGTTACCTAGAGTTCAGAAGAACTAGGAGAGGGGAGAAGAAGATAGTGAGCTGAATCTTCTTTTTAAAAAGTGTTGGCTCTTCCCCCACACCATGAGACTCGATGAGACGGATGAATGACAGTTCTTTCTTCTGTTCTCCAAACTCACTCACCATTATCGGCCTACCAAAACCGTAGAGGCAGAGTGTAAGGGGGAGAACAAGCCAAGGAATGAAGGTGAGAAGATCAAATCCTGTGATGAAGTTATCGCTTAGATGATTTGAAATAAAGTAAGTGGAACTTGATGAGTTTTTGAATCAGAAGGGAACGCTTTACTATACTTGAAGAAAACAGTCCAGTACTATTGATGCTACTAAGAGAAGCGGTCGAAAGATTCTCTGCCGATGAAGTTGAGAATCAGATCTTTTGACCCTTGAAGTATCAATACTCCTACTCCGTTCACACGGGGAGGAAAAACGACCAGCCCGTCCACTGAAGACGTTTGCCTCAAGAAGTTCTTTCATCATCCGAGTGGCCTTGGAAGTATCGATGCTTAGTTACTCCAAGTGCGAAGCGCATCTATTCGATACGTAATATAAGAAGTCACTGGACAGAAGTTGTTTCAGCCTCATGAGGACTCCTCTTGAACCTCATAGGGTCATGACAGTGATGAAGGTATGACTGAAATGAAAAAGAGCTAAATTATACTTCACCCTTGTTTCTTTTCGAAGACTTGCCTGAAAAAGACTGGGCAGTTGATTCGAGAAAGAAGAGCGGAGATACACATGAAAGAAATCATCGTCAGCAAAAGACACATCAAACCACATCAAGCGCTAAACGCCTCTTGTTTTTCCCTTTTTCACAAAGTCCCAATTTCTTTATTTTGCTTGAGTTTTCATAGAAACATTTCTCTTCTTCATGCTCGCCACTTTACCTTTTCTTCTTCTTTGGTCTATTTATCTCGCTCGGAACACCAGCTACATACGTCGATGATCTCCCCTGCCCAAACCCCGCCTGCCTGCCTACCTGGCAACCAGGCACCGACTGGCGCTCTTCTTCCCACGTCCTGTTTTTCTTCTCTCACCTCAGGGGATTGCTTCGATGAAGTTTCTGCTTCCTCCTTGAGGGTGGTGATCTTTTTGAACGGTGAGCTAACTCTCCTTCTTCAATAGTAACTACGGGGCTCTCCTTCTCAAGGTGGTATGACACAGCACTGCTCCTGGATCCAAGGGTTTCTTCCTGTATAGTCGATTTGCCGGTGGCGACGTCCATTGCACACAGGAGATTTAAGAACGCGATGGCTCGACAAGAAGAAGAAAGCCGTCGGACAGGATGCTGATTCAATAGGGTGTATGTCCCGGAGTGTCGATAGAAACGGCAATGCCATGGGTAAAACGTAGATACGATGTAGAGAGAGGGAAGGAGAGGTCTTCATAGATAGGCCTCCCTTGTCACCATGTGTAGAGAAGCACGGAGGGAGAGCATTAGCACATAGAGCTACGGATCGAGGTTTTACGGGGGTTCTTCTTGGTAGAAATCTTCTTTTTCTTTCCTCTTTTGGTTTCTTCATATCATCTCCCTGATACTCCTTTTCTGAGTTTTTCCATCGTCGTCATTTCTCTCCTCTTCTTTCTTCATCGTTTACCTGCTCTTCTTTCCTTCTTCCTTCTCGTGTCGCGATTTCCAGGAGTGTGCTTCACCTTCCTGCTTTACGTGCCAATACACTTCGTCACCCCTCCGTCCTCATTTTTTTCTAACTCCTACCTTCCGTTCGTCTTATCTTGGACATTCCCGTCTCTCTGTTTTCTTCCTCGAATAGACAACGGTCACTTCCGGAAGCTTTAAACCAGCGACGTCTCCTCTTCTTTTCTTCTCCCCACCACCACTTACCAAAATTCACCGCCGGGGTAGCTCGGCAAAAACTCTCTTTTCTTCTTTTTTCTTGTTCGTCTTCTGCCTCGAGAGACTCCCTTTCCCTCTATCTTTTTATCCTAGTCGTGTTTCGTCCAAGTAAAAGTATCGAGAAGACATTCACGGCATCATCTTGCATGTTCTCCCTCTCCTTTTCCCTCCTTTCCACAAGGCCCCTCCAGGACCTGGTCGAACTTTACTTCCGAGTCCCTTCTCTTCAGTCGGTGTGCGATTCCTTGCGTAGGAGGAGAGTTGCAATCCAAACTTCTTTCATGTTTTGTCATTTCATATCCTGTCGTCTCACTCTAGTCGTCATTATTCACTCATGTGCGAGAGCTGACGGAGGCTACCGAGCCTTCTTTGCTTGAAAGAGCTGGAGGCCTTTTTCTCTTCTCGTTTTTTCGTCGTCTCTCTTGTCTTTGGTAGATCGCTGTTTTCTTGTCAAGCCTATCTGATGACTGCCTTCATTTGGTGGTGCTCTTCCCTTGTGGAGTTGCAGTGGGTTATGAAAGAAAAAAGAAAAAGCGGCTCTCTCTGATTTTCTTTCTTAAGCGCAAGACGATCTTCTCTATTCTTCTCTACGGGTGGATAGATAGACAACTTTTGGGTTTCTTTCCTTTTATGTTTTCTCCTCCTGTACTTTCTCTCCTTTTGCTCTCTTGTCTCTTCTTCTTGATACCTCTCTACGTTTTCACGGAGTCGTGCTTTGACTGGGGGAAGGTGTATGTACACACACACATCACACGGAGGACTACATAGGACATAACTTCGATCATATAGCCTAAGCAAGCGTGGTGGTGTCTACGTAGATCCGGAGGGGTTCCATTGAGATTGCTTGGAGGAGGAGGTGTTTTGTGGTTCTTTTTCTCCTTCTCGTTTCTTTTGGAAGATGGATTCATCAGAGACGGGGGGCTCGTCATCTCGACATCATGAGGGAGATGAGGAGCTATCTCTTGGGCAGTCGAATCCAGCATCTCCTCCTCGGTCTAGTCGTGAGAAGAATCATTTAACTGGCGGGGGGTCTAGTGCGAGACACGGGGGAGAAGACGATACTGCTGCATGTTACTATACGGATGAAGAAGATCCAGAGATTCAGACGTCATCTTCTCCTAGAAAGAATGATGATAGCAGCCATCCTACTTTGAATCATAGCCGTTCTCGAGAAGATGAGAGTAGGGAAGGAGGAGGAGAGGGCCGTCGGGGTAGCGGTGATGGTGGTGGTGTACGTACACATCACGAAGACGAAGATGAGTATGAAGATGATGTTGTTAGTCGAAGAGATCAGGAAAGAGGTCATGATCACGAAGAAAGCAATGGGGGACTTTCTTTTCGGTCAGTAGGACGAGAAGAAGGAGATGATGGTCATCATCATCATCACCCTTCTTCTAGCAAAAGATTAAGTATGGAGGGAGAAGGAGGAGGAGATGACGTAGAAGACGAAGAATACCTCTCCCGCAAGAGATCTCTCGAAGAGAGTCACCATGATATGGAAGAAGACAAGAAATCCGCTCATGAACAGAAAGATGATGGTGATCATCCTCTCCAGGATGGAGAAGGAGAGAAGAATGAATCGAAAGACAATGATAGTACAACAGCAAAACGCCCGAAGTCTCGGCCTCCTGTCCCTATTGTTTTCGATCTTCCCCCTCCCTCTGAAGATACTTCGGGGTCGTCTTCTTCGCATCTTGACTTTCCTGGAGGTGGTGGTGCCTGGAAGAAGAGAAAGATGATGAAATTTCATCGAGGAGAAGAAGAAGATGAGAAGATCAAGACAGAAGAACTCTTCTCCAGATGTCCTGAAGCTTTAGCTGAAGAAGTCGAGGGGATAGGAAAGATTCACAGCGCCCTTCAACGCCCGGTTCTCGGAGTTCTTAATGGCTCGACATATTCAATCATTGTAACGAACGAAGATGCCGCTTTCATCATCGGGAAAGGAGGAAGTACTAAGAGAAAAATTGCTGGTGTATCTGGATGCCGTGTTGAGCTAGAAGACAATGGTAGGGTCATCGGTCAGGCCTATACGGTTTGTCGTCTTCATCTGGAGAGACTGTACACGTATCCGTGGTACTTCATGTATGTGCGGAAGACGCGCACATCCCATATCACGTCATGACAAGCCACACGCATGTGTGAGCGGTCAAGAAAGAAATCCTGGAAAGTAAACCGGAAGTATGTTCTGCTAGGCTATCGCGCCGTCCGAACCTCCTAGTAGGACAAATCCGAAAAGGAGAAAGAGAGAAGAGAGAAGAGGCTCTTTTCTTCCTGTTCAGAGCTAGTCGTTATGTCTTGATAGGCTGTTGTTTATGAGACTTCATACACTTCACCACGATCCCGCTCATACGGTGTATACACGCACTGCATGCCATGGGTAAGCCCGATCGTGGTGAAGTGTATGTACACCTGAGGGCCATGCACATCATTCCAGAAGTATATACACCCAAGAGGTATGTACCTTCAGGTGTATGTGCACTCCAGGGATATATGCACTTCCTGTGTATGTACACCTGAGGTGTATGTACACTTCCGGTGTATGTGCGCTTGAGATGTCTGTACACTTCAGGTGTATGTACACATCAGGCGTACGTACACTTCGGGTGTATGTACACCTCAGGTGTATCCGCACCGCAGGTGTATGTACACTTCAGCCGTATGCGCCTTCCAGGTGTATCTGCACATCAGGTGTACGTACCTTCGAGGTGCATCGCACTCTGTGTGTGTGAACATTCCAGGTGTATGTGCACATGTGATTACCTTGCGGGTGTATCTGCACTACACATGCGTGTGCATTTCAAGTGCGCGTAGACGTAGTTGTGTATGTGTAGTCTGCAAGGACGACTAAGCTACTGGACGTGAAATGGTACAGTATCGAATAGACCTTTCGTGTGTACGGTGTGCTTTCTCTTCTCACGTCAAGCGCTCTTGCCGATATCTTTTTCTTCTCAGGCCTTCGCCTCGATGTCACGGGGACAGAAGAACAGAGAGAACGGGCCCTGCTGTACATACGCCTCATCATGCAGCAACGTCTAGGACCTGTTCGGTGGAATACAGAAAGGAATGATATGTGTATGGTAAGTCTACAATCTGCATATATATAAAAAGATATACATATCGGTACGGAGAGTATACATATCACGTATGTATATTTACTTGTGTGACTTTGCTGTCGGTACAGTCTTTATGTGGTTCTCCGTGCGTGTTCTCGCGTGTTCTCTTACGCCTGATAGAAGTCTGCCTTTTTGTCTTCTGACCAATCTGCCTGTTACTTCTAGTCGATGATTCTTCTCGAATTTCTTTTATCTCGCCGCTCCTTTTCCTTCACTTCCCTTCACTTGCAAAACACACACCAACAGACTCTCCTGTCCTTGTCAAAAATTTACTTTTGAAGGCCAAGAATATAGACTGTGGGAAGGGTCGTGATCTGTTTCGCTTCTTTCTGCCTGTGTGGAGAATTAACTCTGCTACCGCTGCTGGAGTAAGTCTCGAGTTTTCTGCCGTCTTCCTTTCTATGGCTGCTCCCTTTTCTCCCCCTCGTATTTTTTCTTCTTCAGCCATACATATACAGCAGCCATAAATATATATATAGATGAATAGCGACCTGTTCATTAGTAGAGGTGTACACCACCCACAGACCTGCTTGCCTCTACGAAGAGAGCTGTTGTCTCTTGTTCTTTTCTTTCCATCTGTGGCTGGTTTTTGTGGATGGGCGTGTTTGTCTGTTGCTTTCCTTAGAAAGGCGTCGCAGCTTTGTTTAGGCCGACAAAGGAAGAAAGCATGATGTCAGAGGACGAATTGCCGATCAAGCCCCCTAGGAAAGATCTCACCGTTTTACCTGTCCCTACAGAAGCTGTTGGGTATGTGACAGGAAGTAACGGTCAAGTGTTACGTCGGATTGAAGATGAATGGCATACCCTCATGTTCTTTACACAGCAAGAAAGAGGAGCGGGAAAACACCCCTCAAGTCGGAGTGGCGGTGGAGGCGACTCTTTTGAAGAGAAGTCCAGGGCATCCGACTATCCTCATTTCACTGAGAAGAAAAGACAGCAGCCCCCCCCGGCTAGTAGCAATCACCGATCTGCTGAAAAGAAGGAAGAAGATGGAAGAGACAGGTCAGGGAAAGGGAGAGGGGGAGAAGAAGGAGGAGAAGACGTCACAATGAAAGAAGAACAAGTCAAAGTCAAAGAAGAGAGAGAAGATGATGATGATGTGACCATGCGGGGAGGAGCAGATGACGTTGTCAAGCATGAAGAAGAAGGCGACGAAGAAGAGAGAAAGAAATCCGCAGGAGATGACGGAGAACAACACGATGAAGAAGAACATGGCAAAGAGACGTCGACAACAATTGGCAAAGACAAGAAAATCGAGAAGAACCGTGTCTTTGGTACTACCATGGAGGAATTACTCATCTTTGGAACTGAGTGAGTTTACCCCTTCTTCTCTTACTTATGTAGGAATGTTTCTACAGATCCTTATAGCAGAAGGAGGGAAGAACGTGTCTATATGTAGGTGCACTGCATACTGCTTTAGACGTGTCTACTCGTGTCTAGACTCTATCAAGCTGTCGGCCGAAGAAACTTCATATGACACCCACAGCTGCCCCTCCATCTACTCAAGTGTGTGTATGATTTGTATGTATGTGTACTTATGTAAGAGGAATGTATGTATGTGTGTATGCATGCAAGAGGAGCACAGTTCTTTGCACTTTTCAGATGCGAAGTCAGATGATCCTTTTCTCTTTTCTTTTGGCATGAGTGTGGTGTCATGTGAAGAAGATGATTGTTTCTGTCTCTTGACTCATCGGGCTTTGTGGAAGTTTCTTTTCTTGCGTTTTTCTTCTTCATTCATTCCGTTTTCTCTTTTTCTGCTTCTTCTTGTGTTCATACGCCTCTCCCGTTGATCCATACAGACGTAGCCGGCTAGGTGCGAGTTTGAAGGTGATGAGCGCAGTCGATCAGAAGTTACGCGGGTTCTACACGAAGCGTCTGACACATGCTTTAGAGAAGAGACGGAAAGTGAAGGAGAGAGAAGGAAAGAAAGGTGATGGGCAAGCTTCGAAGGAGAATGAAGAAGATGAAGGAAGAAGACTCAGTCGGGAAGATGGGGGTGACGGCTTCGTAGCCGCTGGTTCTTCTTCCCGTCGACGTTCCACGATAGAAGAAGAACAAGGAGGAGTAGGAAGAGAAGGAGAAGAAGAATCACGTGAAATGAACGACGACGCGGCAGGAGGTAGTCATTCTCGTCATAGTAATAGCAGTAGAAGAAATAGTACGATGGAGCCAGGGGAAAGAGGCCAAGAAGAAGATGAAGATCGGAAGGATGAGAGAGAAGAATCGATGGCGGGAGAGGAGGAAAAGTTCAGTCACGGTGAAGAAGACGACCAGCAAGAGAAGGAAAAGGAAGATGAAGAAGATGAGGAAAGAACTCGAGAGAGAAAGGATGACGATTATGACGACGAAGAGAGAGAAGGGAAAAGGAAATCTGATAAGAAAAAAAGAAGTGAAGACGAAGAGGAAGAAGATGGAAAGGATCATGATGAGAGCCAGAGGGAAAGAAGGAGAAGTATAGAGGTGGGAAAAGGGGGTAATGAAGAAGGATGCTTCAAAGAAATCCTGTTTACGACCAATCTCTCAAAGTTATGTCACGTTGAGCAGCTGTGGGATCTACTAGGAAAAGGAGAAGACGAGGGTCTAAGAGATGAAAGTGAAGAAGACGAGAAATACTCCAAGAGTTATCGATTGCTTATCGATGTCATGCGAATCGACGATAAACACTTCTCTTATTGCCTTGGAAGAGAAGGAAAAACTCGCAGAAAGCTAGCTGCAGCGTCGGGGTGTATCTTAGAATACATCGGACATTTCGCTTTTGCTGGTGGTAAGTGCGACGTAAACGGCTAGCTGTACGTACACCAGGGGATGCATGACATGAAAGGAGTTCTTCGGGGTGGTAAGCAGATGTCGTTCTAGAGACCTGAAGAGAGGAACCCGCCTAATTGCGATGGTACATCACGTGTAGGTCGATGTTTCTATCCTTCTCTCTAAAGTCATCCTGCCTTTCTGCGGCAGGTATCTATAGGCACACGCCGTCCGAAGTCCATTTCATATATATATATATATATATATACATATATACGTACAAGTGTTTATGTAGGTAGTATTTGTGGGTACCGTTTGTATGTGGGCGGACGTCTATCATATATGACTAGATTCCATCGTCTTTTCGGCGTGCTTCGCAACAGACAGAAGTCCTGTAAAGTCTGCACATCCCGATGCTGAAACTTATTTACGAAGGATGGAGGAGGGAGGGGCAGGACCCGTTGGTCATGAGTGAATGTTGTCGATACACCTGAACTCTCTTCTTTTTTCTCGATTGCTCTAGAGTTTTCTTCTGTTTGTTCTCTTATCATCTTTCCTTCCATCCCTGTGCAGGCACGTACGAGGAGAGACGCCGTGTGAAGGAGTATCTTACTTGGCTTGTACTACAGCGTGATGAACCTGTATATCTCAGAGACCTTCCTGGAGGGGAACAAAGGTAAGAAGTACAGGAGAGAGATCCGTTTTGTTGCTTATTTTTATATCGAGCAGCGCATGTCTTATGTCCTGCCGGTTCTCAGGTGTGTACAGATAGAAGAGCATCAACACCTTAAACTTTTCTTCAAACACATCCAGCTATCTTACTCGTCTCCGCGCCACTGGGTGTGGTGATAGGGAATCCTTGTTTTCTGCTTTGTTCGCCATGTAGACAGGAAGAAGGCCACGGAGCCCACCGAACGACCTTCCTCGTCTTCTTTCCTTCTTTCGTATGTGTACCATGTCGTGTCATTCAAGGACATTCAATAGGGCCGCCCGTCTTTAATATAGCTAGGTAGCTAGCTATCCGGCTAGCTCTATGCCTACTTCGTGTTGTATGCTTCTGTGTATGTTGTATGTACTGATGGAATCGTGAAGAAGAGAATGCGGGACAGAGAGGGAGAAGAGGAGGAAGGGCTGAACAGGAGAGCGTAGAGAATGGTATGTTGAAGGGAGTGGGGAGTGTGTGGTGGCAACATGTTTTCTCCTCTCTCTCCCTTTTTGTGACTTTGTCTGTCTGTCTGTGTATGAATGATCTCATGATGTTTCTCTTTGTCTTGCGTTTTCTTCTTTTGCTCCCTGAACTAGGAGAGATGTCACAGTGCTAGAAGTCCCGAGGGATAAAGTGGCGCTCGCTACAGGAAAGCAAGGAAGTTCTCTACGCGATGTTGAAGAACAAACTGGCACTTTCTGCTTCTTCGAGGGAAAAAGGTAAACTTATAGATCAACGCCTCTCTCATTTTCTTTCTTTTCTGTTTCTGCCCTCTCTTTCTTCTTGTCTTACGATCTGTCTATTTCTGTCCCGCTTCTGTAATTCTCCTTCCACGTAAAGCACGCACGACTCTGTCGAGGACAGAATCTCAACAAGTTGTCTTGACATTACGGGAAGTTCTTGTTCCGAAAGATCCGTCTCAATGAGGACGTATAAACGGTTTGAATGAGATCGGCATCCCGTTCTTTCCTAGCCGTGAACGTGTCTATCTCTTGATGATTCCTGAAGAGTTGCCTCAGGGGTAGGTTCTTTATGTAGATAGACAACAAGGCCTTGTAGGGGCAAGAAAGGAGGAGGGAGAGAGGGAAGACAGTATGGGTCCATGAGAAGAGAGGAAGAGAGGCAGGACCTTTCCTCACTCGTTGACCATAGAGAACATTCTCACTCAGGTTGGCGTAAATAAGAAGGCCTCCATTCAGTCCTCTAGTAGCTATGGGTGAAGGCAAGGTGAAGTCGCGACAGGTCTTCATTTTCTGTCAGTGGTAGAGGAAAGGGAGTCGCAGCGGGGGTGGTTGTCCATAAAGAAGAGCACAGGTGCGAGTGGACGAGAGGTGTCTTGTCAGCACTTCCTAAGTAGGCCAGGCATCCTGGTGTGTGCCTATACCTGTTGTTTTACGACAACAAACCCTTTCTCTGGGAGGCTTCTTGAGTAGACATCTATCCTTGGGCTAGCTGGATTCATTGCGGTAGCAATGGCTAGCTAGGGAGTGAGCTGAGCGGCTAGACATGCAGTAGAAGAGATGTCTGGGTCAGAGCGGAGAGAGGGGGGAGGGTCAAGAGAGAACTTCGTCGTTTTCGTGGCTAAGAAAGAGATGGCAGGTTTTGTTGAACTGAATTCTCCTCCTTTCTTTCCGCAGCTTAAGCAAAAACGTTTTAGAAGTGAACTCTGTCTTCCTCATCATCTTCATCTTCATGATCATCACCTTCGTCTCTCATCCACGGACGTGTCTTCTTTCTCTACACAAGAATGCTTCACAAGACCACCACAACCGGCTTATTAGGCAGACTAGATGTTCGTTCACTTAGTCTTAGCCTTACCTTTCCTTGCCGTCCCCCTCGCACTTCAGTCTCTGCCCTCCTCTTTTCTCTCTGTCTCATCTCTTCTTCTCCCCCGGTCTCCCGTCTCCACTGCCTCTACAACATCTCACTGCATCTTCTTCTTATGATGATACCCATACACCTAGGTGTGGCGTTTCACTTCCGTCTACTAAGAACCTTTGGCTCTCTTCCATTGGGTTAGATGGTTAGATCAGTCCTGCCTCGCTCTTCCCCTCCCCCATACGTGTTCTTCCTCTTCTTTCTATCAGTGCAATCTTCTTCGCCTCTCCAGATAGAATTTCGTTTTTTACCAGGGACATCCAAGTGTGCTAGGCTGTCTCCGAAGGAGTCGGCTAGTCTATTCGTCGTCTTCTGGGTTATTCGCACGCGTAGTTGATGTACATGCTTATCCCAATCTCTATCGCCTGTCTTCGTGTTGTTGCACCCTGTACTACTGCCTGATACTTCTTCTCTCTCCTCTTCCGTGTCTTCTTCCTCATTTCCGCCTCTGAGAACGAAAGGGGATGAAGCAGAAGAGAAGGAAAACAGTCTTCACCGTAGAGGGAAAGAGAGCGTGGTAAAACAGGAAAGAGAAAATTCATTATGCGTCCCTGCTTCTCTTTCCTTCTCTATCATGAAGTCGTGGATCTTCAGTTCGGTCTCTCTATCTTCCTCTCCAGTAGTTGTAAAAGATGAAGGGGGAGGAGGGAGGGTCCTTTGTTTATGGTGCCTGGTTGTTCTTCATCTACCTCTGGTATTAGAGAGCTTTACGGGTCCTGGTGGTAAAGCAGATGTTACCTTCGTGTCTTCTGCTTTGTATGAAGGGACGATGAGGGAGAAAGGGAAAGAGGAGCAGCTGGGAAAGTAGTAGTAAGCAGGAGAGTTTAGAGTCACGAGCTGATACACTTCATTATGTGTGAGGTCAGGTAACAGGTTCTTCCTCTTTCCGGCCGTGTGGGAAGCCTCACACCTCCATCTTCTCACTTACCTAAAGCTGAGCTTTCCT
>NW_027160082.1:16714-17092 GCF_002600585.1 Cystoisospora suis
CCCGCCTCTGTTTGCGTAGCTAGCTAGTCCTCTGGATAAGTAGGAGGCAAGCTACCCCACAAGGCTCGTCAAACACACCCTTTTCCTATGTCTCTTGTTACTCCTCGTGAGTTCCCATCATCGGCAATCTCCTGCAGCCCTTGCCAGTGGCTAGTGAGGACCTAGGTACCCTGAGGGTTAGGTTGGACATTGTGGTGCAGACGTAAGAGTATGTCCCGAGCCCCGTTGAGCAGCGAACAGCATGTAGGACACGGCGCTGGAAAAGAAGTAAACAACGAGGGGTGAAGACGAGGGAGAAGAAGAGAGAAACAAGTGATGCGCAGCAAACCCTTCATGAAGGAACCGTATTCGAATCTAAGAAGGGCGTTTTGAGGGGGA
>NW_027160083.1:0-328 GCF_002600585.1 Cystoisospora suis
GTCCGTGTGCGGGCCCAAAGCCCAAAGTGACCAGTGACGGTCGTGACCGAGGCTAGACCAGTGGGATAACGAAAGTGCAACCAAGGGAGAAGGAGAGGGGCACCCTCCAGGGGCGACCAATGGTCCTCCCGAGAGGAACAAGAAACGAGCAGTTGAAGTTTTTCTTCAATTCTTAAGGGAGTGGAAGTGTTTCTTCAGTTCTTAATAGTGTGGAAGTTTCTCTTCGATTCTTAGGAGAGGAGTTCTCCTTTTTCTTTCCTCCATAGAGCAATAGAGAGTTCTTTCATCTTCTCCGAGAAGGATCAAGAGTTCCATTTTTGAGAAGGAT
>NW_027160084.1:0-695 GCF_002600585.1 Cystoisospora suis
AGAAAGAAAGAAAAAGAGTGAGAAAGAAAGAGAAAGAGTGAGAAAGAAAGAAAGAAAGAGAAAGAGTGAGAAAGAAAGATCTTCTTTGCTGTTCTTTTGTTACCTTCCATAGGATTCATGTAGACCTTTTTGATATCTTTCAGCTAAGAGTTGTTGGATCAGAGGCTTCAAAGTCATTCCCGCTACTCTGAAAGGGATATGATAGATCGAGATATCTAAGAGAACGCGAGACCTGCTATCTCTTCCTTCTCTCCTATCTCCTCCATCTCTTGGAGAGCTTCTTCTTCCTTTTTCCCCCTCTCCGTCTATCCCTCTATCTCTTACACCTTCGCGACTCTTATCATCGTCAATAGCAGAAGAAGAAGAGAAAGACTTTTCACCTCGAATCTTCTCTAACTCAGCTCCTCTCTCTCCTCTGTCTCTCCTCTCTTCAGCAGGAGAAGAAGAAGAGGAAGAATCTTCAGTGAGGCTCTTCTGTAGGGCGGCAGTCACAGAGCGCTGGCAATTCTCGAGAGTCTGAAGAACGGCCGCCCTCAAAATGCACGTCGCTCGTGTGCGGAGATTTTCGTATCGATGGAGGTAGGCGCGAGCCTGGGGTGAACAAGCGGCATCGGTTTGACACGTGCACAGAAAGAAAAAGTGAGAAAGAAAGAGTGGGAAAGAGTGAGAAAGAAAGAAAGAGGGGGAAAGAAAGA
>NW_027160084.1:794-1130 GCF_002600585.1 Cystoisospora suis
GCTAGCTAGCTAGCTAGCTAAATAGCTACCTGCCTGAGGTCTCCGAGAGGGTTGAGTCCCCTATCTCTGCATACAGTCGTTGAGAGTGAGTAAGTGAGTAGAACGTGTTTAGAGAATGCGGAGAGAAGACCTCTCTTAACTTCTGATGGAAATGAAAGACAACCCAAAGTTAAGAGAAGAAATCTGTCTGGACTGCTCTATAGATACACGTATGGCTGTACAAAATCCTCAGAAGAAGTTTCTTTACTGAAAGAGAGAAAAGGGAAAGAGAAGGCCATGAAGTTGTGTGTGAGAGAAACAAAAGAAGAGAAGATTTAAGAAAGAAAGAAAGAAAGA
>NW_027160084.1:1567-1881 GCF_002600585.1 Cystoisospora suis
AGAAAGAAAGAAAAAGAAGACAGGAGAAACACAAGAGAAGCATCTCTCTCTCTTATTTGACTTCTGTCTTTGAGTAGATATGTACATGAAAAGAACGAAGAATAGAAGAGAGACAAAGAGAATTCCGAATTCTGCCCAGTAAGATCAGATGCTTACTTCTGCATAGGTTGTATGTACAGCGAAGAATTGCGTTGCTTTATCAATGAACTGTAAAGCCTTTGATAATTTCTCTACATCTATTGTCGTTCCTCCGCCTTCTAGTCCTTCTGCTTCTCCTTCACCCCCCTCTGCTATTCTCCTAAGATCTGGTCTAT
>NW_027160084.1:2316-2475 GCF_002600585.1 Cystoisospora suis
TCCCTTCTCTTCATCTGTCTTTCCATCTCCTTCAGTCGAAGAAGAAGAGGAAGAAAAGTTGAGGATAAGGCGAGGAACTTCAAGCATTTGACGGAGTCCCTCGTATCGAGTGTAGTACGACAATCGATGCTGAAGAAGATCTATCACATGCTGCAAGTC
>NW_027160085.1:0-3994 GCF_002600585.1 Cystoisospora suis
TCTCCTCCCTCTCTCTCTTCTTCCTCCTCCTCTACCACATCTTCTTGCATCCTCTCTTCACTCTCGCCTTCTTCAAAGCCTTTCCCACCCTCCCCTCCCTCCTCTTCTTCTCCTCCTTTCTCTGATCTCTCACCTTCTTCTTCTTCCTCTCCATCCCCAGGTCTTTCTTCTTCTCCTCCTCCTCCTGTCTTCTCTTCTTCTTCCTTCGCCGGTCATCCTGCTTCTTCTTCCTCTTCGTCATTTCTTTCTCTTTCTTTCCGACGGTTTCTCAAGAGAGGATTTTTCACTGTCTTTCTCATTTCTTCGGGGCTTTCTTTCTTCTCTTTCTTCTTTCCTGACGAAGCTAGACAGCTCGCTTTCATTCGATGCTTTCGGGCAGCCTGGTGTGTCGTCCTTATCTGTCTCGACTATAAACTCAATTGTAAGAGAGGAACATCCGGAGGCCTCTTCTCTCTCTTTATAGACATCTTCTCTTTCCTTTATCTGTATGTCTAGAAGAAAATTACCTGTAGCTCGGGATGTCTTTCGAGCTATCTCCCTAGTGTATCTGTAGCCGTCTATGTATGTCTGCAAGCGTACATACTTGGTCGTTATACGTGGCTATCTCTTCTCTCATCTGTCTCTCTATCTGTCGTCACTCTATCTCTTTCTTTCTATCTAGCTAGCTAGCTAGATAGTGTGTCTACCTGTACATGTCTATCTACGTGAGTCTGTTTGCATATCTCTTCATCTCTAGATTCCTCTTCTTCTTCTCCCTCTTGAAAATCTCGGCAGGTGGCTGTCTTCTGTCCTCCTTCTTCTTTTTCTTCTTTTTCTTCTTTCTCTCTCTTCTTTGTCTCTTTCTCTCTCTTGTATCTCTTCTCTCTATTGCACTTCTCTTAGTCTTCGCCGTTCGCTTGTTTCTTTCTCTCTCTTTCTTCTCTATCTTTCTCCTCTCTACTGTATTGACAGCTCTCACTAAGGAGTCTTCTGGAACCCTTTCTCTCTCTCTATCATTCTTTTTCATTATCCCTCTATATCTCTCCCTTATTCTCTTTCTATCTCTCATACGCAGTTGATCTACACCTCGTCTCTTTCTATCTCTTCTTTCGCTTCTTTAGCAAACCTCCCTGTCCTTTCCTCTCTTCTTCTCTTCTGTCAAACTATCTCTCCGTCTTCTTCTCTTTCTTTCTTCTCCGTCTTCTCTTTCTTCTCATTTCTTCTTTCATCTCTGTCCTTACAGTCTATCAACCCTTGATCTATCTATCTATCTATCTTTCTCCGTCTATCTTGCATCGATTTATCTCTCTATCCATCTCGAAACTGTGCATCTATCTATCTTGAGCCTATGTATCTTTAATTTATCTATCTCTAATCCATCTATCTGCATCTTTCTATCTATGATCCTATCTATCTAGTCAAAATGCAAGTATTGCCGCTTTCTCTTTTCTTTCTGTAAATCGGGGTGTGTATGCCTGGATGTAAGCTTCATCTCCTTTCTCTCCTTCTCTTTCTTTTTCTTCTTTTCTCCTTTCTGATGTGGATGCATGCATGCAGACTGGCGAGACGAGAGTGTAGAAAGTAAAGAAAAGTGTCATGAAAGATCAGCTCAAAGATTTCTGAGATTAGCTAAAGAGAATCGAGGTATTTATATCAAGCTGGGACAGCATGCATCTGCTATGACCTATCTCCTTCCTCCTGTATATACACGAACTCTAGCTGTGCTCCAGGTAAATCTTCTCTTCTTTTTCTTTCTCTTCTTTCTCTTTCTCTTCTTTCTCTTTCTCTTCTTTTCCTTTCTCTTCTTTCTCTTTCTGCGAATTGAATAGCTGGCGAAAGATAGATAGATTGATTAAGGATAGGTAGATAGATTCAAGATAGATAGGGTCTATGTCCGTCCTTCGATCTTTCTTTCTTTCCTTCAGTCATTCGTCTGTCTTTCCCCTTTCAACTTTCCTTCTTCATCGAAGAAGAAGAAGACATTCTTATTTTTGATAGAGGTCTCTACATGAATATGAGCTCGCGTCATGAAACCGTAAGCCGAAGCGATTGAGTTGTAGTCGGGTGTATGTACACCGCAGTGAGTAAGAGGATGTCTATGAGCTTATATCCATGTAAAACGCTTTTCTTCATTTACTGCTTTGTTCTCTCCTGTTTAGTTTCCGCAAGCATCAGTTTAGATCTCTCCTTAAAAAGATTGATCTCTTTCGCGTCGCTCTTACTTCTTTCCTCTTCTCCTTTAGACTCTTCTTTCTCTTCATCTCTTTTCTTCGCTTCTTTCTCCGTCACTCTCTATCTCCCTCTCCCTCTCTCTCTCTCTTCTTCTTCTTCTCTTCGCAACAAGGACAAGACAAAGTAGAGAGACCCCTCTTTCAAGCTTCTGTATCTTTCTTTCTTTTCCTCTCAATCTTTCCTTCTAACTTTCTTCTTTTTTCTTCTTCTCCTTTCTTGTCTTTCTTTCTTCTCAAATGCCTCTGCTAAGTCCCAGGCGCCTACTTCTTCCTTATGTGAAGTAGAAGATGTCCTAAAGAAAGAACTAAATATCGACAGTATCGATGATCTCTTCGTCGATTTCGATCCTCGCCCTGTCGGTGCAGGTAAGCTGCTCCCAACTAGCTAGCTAGCTAGCTAACAGACTCATTACGAGTGAGAAGGTTCTCTTTGTCAGTCGATCTAGAAAGGCAAACCGCAGCACCTTCTTCTTCTGCTGTGTAGGTGGAAGGAAAATGAAGAAGAGGAAGAGAAAGAAAGAACGTTTCAAAGATCGAGAGACAGAGAGAGAGAGATTCCTTCTTTCTCTTCTCCGTGTAGATTAGACTTAGATGGAAAGTTTGAAAATGCCAAATAGGAACATTCCCTCATACAGCTCCAATTCCTTCCTCTACACCTGAACCTCTCTCTACTCATATTTCTATCTCTATCTATCTCCAATCTATCTTTACTCTGTCTATCGATCTATCTGTCTGTACGGTGACCGATCTGTTCTGTCTGATATGTCTGATCTACTTATCTACCTCTTTATCTATCTATCTCTCTATCTACCTGTGCGTGTATCTATGGTGTATGTGCCTATGTACAATCTTCCCATATCTTCCGATCTTTCTACCCTCTCTCTCTCTATCTTTCCTGTCTCTTTCTTTTTCTCTGTCTCTGCGTGCGTCTCTTTATCACAAGGAGACTTCCTAACTGCCATTCCTCCCTCACCCTGTTTCTTTCTTACCTTTTTCCTTTTTAACTCCTTCTTCCCTTTTAGCTTCGTTAGCTCAGGTTCATTTTGCCAGACTGAAAGAAGATCGAAGCCCCGTCGCTATAAAGGTCCAGCATCGAGAGGTAGCTAGCCTCTCTCAAGTCGATATAGCGATCGTACGATGCCTAGAAAGACTCACCGAGAAACTCTTCCCTGACTTAAAGTAAGAAGAAGATACATCTCTTTCCTTCTTTCTTCTCCCTCTTTCTTACAAATCTACGGTTCTCTTCTCTCCGTATATAAGCCGAATATATCTTTCCCTTCAAAGACGTCTTTGCAGGTGGAGTGTATAGACATTGAGATCTGAGATAGTAGAGGTCACGTCTTTAGGGCGCGCGTGAGGGAAAGTATCTTGAAGATTGCGACCTCTCTACTTCTCTGTAGATTTTTGTCTTCGATCTACCTGTCTGTCTTTATTCAATCTCTCTATCTTTAACCTCTCTTTCTATATTTTCCTTCTTCTCTGTATATGGGGTAGATATACATACGTGTGTATGTTCCTTTTCGAATCGGTTGTCGGGTGTATCGAAGGAAGGAGATGATGTCTCTGTCTGCCTGTCTTCTCTCTTTCCTTCCTTCTTTTCCTTCTTATCGTTCCTAGTAGCATAGTTACTTGCCATATAAGTACCAAGCCAATTGAATATTTTAGTACCAGTAGGTATTGCAATCATAATCGTTACAGCAGAGAAATATGCACGAGTATCTACTTCTAATCCTACTGTCATCATATGATGGGCCCAAACCAATCCACCTAGAATAGATATACAA
>NW_027160085.1:4032-4193 GCF_002600585.1 Cystoisospora suis
TACTCAGGGCATACAACTTCAGAAGCTAGACTCCTTAATCTATCTATTTTAAATTTATCTATCTCTATCTGTGCATGTATTTCTTATTCGTGTCTATTACATATATATTGTGTGAGGCCATTTGCCTTAGTTAGGAGGACAGACCTTTTAATTGACTATGC
>NW_027160086.1:0-559 GCF_002600585.1 Cystoisospora suis
TAGAAATCGCAAAACCGACCTTAGCCCCCAGCGCGTTGCACGACTAGCGCGCTGGCCCACGCTAGTACGATGGCCCAGGAAGGCCGGAAGTTAGGTGAAACGGCTCCTAGAGGAGCCTAATAAAAGCAAATGAAAAGGAAAGGATCTTTTAAGTACGCTAGACGCAAAAATTAAAAGGTAGCACTAAGTTTACAACCTAGTAAAGCCGAGCGGAACGGCGAACGAGCCGGCCGCGCAACCCGCGCCCCCCAGCTTGAGAGGCCAAAGGGCCGGAAAGCGTTTAGAAGTAGCACCTTTCCACGATTAAGGCTTCTAGGGAAGCCTAACTTGCATAATCGGAGTCCTAAGACTCGTTAAAACAGGAAGAAAGACCCAGACTTAGCCTTAGGAGGTCCTGGGAAAACGGCCAGAGACCGCGCCTCCCAGGGAGGCGGGACGACCGGCCGGTTCAGAGAGACACACGACCGGAAAAGGGGGGAATAGTTAGGGTCCGGCCTCATTTAAAGAGGCATAGGAATAGCAAAACACGTTTAGAGAGCAAACACGCAAAAAGAACAAA
>NW_027160087.1:0-320 GCF_002600585.1 Cystoisospora suis
CGGTTGTCGACGGGCGCACCATGCCAAAGGAACGAAGAGAACTTGGAAGGGGTGGAGGAAAGACAGTAGAGTTAGAAGGAGCGCCAAAGAGTAGGTTTAATCAGGTTGGAAGTTCGGGAAGTGTGTTGGAGAACGGTCCAGCGACGGTCGAGGGAGGGGAGGAGGAAGGAAACCGGACCGGAAAGAGAGAGGAAAGCTCACCGGAAACAGGTAATGGCTTTAGGAACGAAAGTTCGGGTGTGGAACACCGTGGGGAAAAGATAAGAACGAGCCAGGAAGAGAATTTGACACAAAATGAACTCATTAGAGAGTCGAGCCTG
>NW_027160087.1:728-1184 GCF_002600585.1 Cystoisospora suis
CTGTTGTAGAGAATCCTTAAAGGAAGAGAAGGCGTAGAGAGTCTGATTTCCGACTGGTCTGTAAAAGACCCGGAAGGAGTGAATCAGTTGAAGGACCGATTCCTTCACACTGCTGTTAATAGCAGTAAAATGTGTTTTCAATTCAGCTGTTGGTTAATCGGCCAGTTCAGTTTTCACCTGAGGCATTGCTTGTTGTGCATAGGAGAGAGAGTATGGGAAAACGTTCGAGAGGTGTGTAAAGAGTTTCGTGACTTTGTTGAAAAAATTAGTGTCAATGCTTGGAGAAGATCTCCGACGGTTCACGAGGAAGAACAGGGAGTACCGATTGGCGCCGGAAGCTTCTCAGTCACTTCTTGAGCAACCGGCCTCGACAAAGAATGTGTGTTACCTATCGGTGAGAGGAGCTATAGTCCGGAGAGACTACTTGAGGGTCAGTCAGAGGACGAATACGACAGA
>NW_027160088.1:0-266 GCF_002600585.1 Cystoisospora suis
GGACCAAGTCGAAATCCTGGTCCCTGCACTCAGCCGAAGAGGTTCTTCTTCGTCAAGGTCGAGTGCTCGAGCCACCACTCGGTGGTGGACTTGGATCCGACGGGGAAGAGTCAATCTCGGGCCGGTTGTCGACGGGCGCACCATGGTAAAGGAACGAAGAGAACTTGGAAGGGGTGGAGGAAAGACAGTAGAGTTAGAAGGAGCGCCTAAGAGTAGGTTTAATCAGGTTGGAAGTTCGGGAAGTGTGTTGGAGGACGGCCCAGCGA
>NW_027160089.1:0-129 GCF_002600585.1 Cystoisospora suis
TACCGGTGGTGATTCCGACCAAGAAGAAAGGCCTTCTTCCAAGCTGGTGCCTGAAAATGAACTTTAAGATAGCCCATAGATGGAAGAAAATCAGAGACTTCTTCCGTTTAAGGGCTCACCGCTCCTCCT
>NW_027160089.1:645-844 GCF_002600585.1 Cystoisospora suis
TGTTGGAGGACGGCCCAGCGACGGTCGAGGAAGGGGAGGAGGAAGGAAACCGGACCGGAAAGAGAGCGGAAAGCTCACCGGAAACAGGTAATGACTTTAGGAACGAAAGTTCGGGTGTGGGACACCGTGGGGAAAAGGTAAGAACGAGACAGGCAGAGAATTTGACACCAAATAATCTCATTAGAGAGTCGAGCCTGGG
>NW_027160089.1:1077-1687 GCF_002600585.1 Cystoisospora suis
CGTAGTGGGTCAAGCGGCCGGATCAAGACCCCACCCGCCTATGGATCGAGTGAGTTCGGGTCAACCGGACCAACAATCGACCCCGGACGTTCCGGCTGGGACAAGTGAGAGTGATCGACCGGCTAGTTCGAAGAACGGGAAAAGCTTAGGGGCAGAGAGGAACACACACTTAGGAATCGTGAAAGGTTGGAGCGATAGTCTGTTGTGGAGAATCCTTAAAGGAAGAGAAGGCGTAGAGAGTCTGATTTTCGACCGATCTGTAAAAGACCCGGAAGGAGAGAATCAGTTGAAGGAACGATTCCTTCACACTGCTGTTAATAGCAGTTAAATGTGTTTTCAATTCAGCTGTTGGTTAATCGGACGGTTCAGTTTTCACTTGAGGCATTTCTTGTTGTGCATAGGAGAGAGAGTATGGGAAAACGTTCGAGAGGTGTGTAAAGAGTTTCGTGACTTTGTTGAGGAATTAGTGTCTATGCTTGGAGAAGATCTCCGACGGTTCACGAGGAAGAACAGGGAGTACCGAGTAGAGCCGGAAGCTTCTCAGTCACTTCATGGTCAATCGGCCTCGACAAAGAATGTGTGTTACCTATCGGTGAGAGGAGCTATAGTC
>NW_027160090.1:0-196 GCF_002600585.1 Cystoisospora suis
CCGGCCCATTTATCGACACCGGGGGCAGAACTAAGTGTAGGTAGGGGTCGTTCACCCACGGGTTCGCTTGAGGAACTCAAAGGGACTCTACCGGTGATAATTCCGACCAAGGAGAAAGGCCTTCTTCCAAGTTGGTACCTGAACATAAACCTTAAGATAGCCCACAGATGGAAAAAAATTAGAGACTTCTTCCGTT
>NW_027160090.1:618-877 GCF_002600585.1 Cystoisospora suis
TCCGACGGGGAAGAGTCAACCTCGGACCGGTTGTTGACGGGCGCACCATGGTTAAGGAACGAAGAGAACTAGGAAGGAGTGGAGGAAAGACAGTAGAGTTAGAAAGAGCGCCTAAGAGTGAGTTTAACCAGGTTGGAATGACGGGAAGTGTGTTGGAGGATGGCCCAGCGACGGTCGAGGAAGGGGAGGAGGATGGAAGCCGGTCCGGAAAAAGAGCGGAAAGCTCACCGGAAACAGGTGATGACTTTAGGAGCGAAAG
>NW_027160091.1:0-414 GCF_002600585.1 Cystoisospora suis
GACTATAGCTCTTCTCACCGATACGTAACACACATTCTTTGTCGAGGCCGGTTGATCATGAAGTGACTGAGAAGCTGCCGGCTCTACTCGGTACTCCCTGTTCTTCCTCGTGAACCGTCGGAGATCTTCTCCAAGCATAGACACTAACTCCTCAACAAAGTCACGGAACTCTTTACACACCTCTCGAACGTTTTCCCATACTTTCTCTCCTATGCACAACAAGAAATGCCCCAGGTGAAAACTGAACCGTCCGATTAACCAACAGCTGAATTGAAACACATTTCACTGCTATTAACAGCAGCGTGAAGGAATCGTTCCTTCAACTGATTCTCTCTTTCCGGGTCTTTTACAGACCGGTCGAAAATCAGATTCTTCACGCCTCCTCTTCCTCTAAGGATTCTCCACAATAGACTA
>NW_027160092.1:0-191 GCF_002600585.1 Cystoisospora suis
CGCGATGGACCGCGTGGCCTAGCTCGACGGCTCCAGCCCGAGGGGGTTTCCTTCTGCTTCCTCGTCGGACGCAGACTGTGGGGGTTCCTAGGTGCATTAATGTGCATTTCCTTCTCGTTTTTTTCCACGGTTCCTTGCCCGGGATCGGGTGGAAACCGTGTTTTTACTGGCTCGATTCACCGGCGAGTGAG
>NW_027160092.1:543-790 GCF_002600585.1 Cystoisospora suis
GCTCCCCTAGGAGCCCTAAGTACCGCCTGTCCAGAATCCACGGACCGTAGTGTCGCCCTCCCGATCCGTGGGTCAGCTTGGCTGCCCGTATATTAGCTCTTTTGTTTGGCCTAAGCCTGGCTTTCTGGTTACTTTCTGTTTTGTTGAATTTTGCTGAGCTTCGGGGCTCTGGGCTATTCTTATACCGCCTCGTAGGCTCCCCTAGGAGCCCTACTGGTCCAGTGTGTACGCTAGGCGGTTGCTCTGC
>NW_027160093.1:0-225 GCF_002600585.1 Cystoisospora suis
TCTAAAGCGGGAGGATTTCCCGCTTGGAATTCCTTGGCTTCTTGGGGCCCTTCTGGGCTTTCTAAGGTTATACTAGCTATGCTGGGTGCTTCAATCGTTGGTTAGGCTCCCCTAGGAGCCCTAATTACTGCCTGTTCAGAGTCCACGGACCGTAGTTTCGCCCTCCCGGTCCACGGGTCAGCTTGGCTGCCCGTATATTAGCTCTTTTGTTTGGCCTAAGCCTGG
>NW_027160094.1:0-2351 GCF_002600585.1 Cystoisospora suis
TGTCACGCACGCGGTAGCCGTAGTGGGACCTAAGAGTTAGGTTCATAAATCTGCTGGACACGAGTGAGTTTCTCAGGAAATTTATCCTACTGAGCGTCACGGCGCGTCCCCAGGGAGGGATCCTGTCAGAGGAAAAGCCTCTGATGGAAACGAGCCTACGGATACATCAATGGAGGTTGGTGCAGGAATGGAAATAAGAGAAAGCAACGAATACTGCGGACAGGAAACCTGAAGACAAGTGAATGTGACCGCTAGTGCAGCCTAAGTGAAAGAAGAAGGTTTAAGGGTACTACGAGTCGGAAAGGATAGCCATACGAAGGCATCGGGAAGCGGGAGAGTCGAAGGGACTTAAAGGAAGAAGAAGCAACATTAACCCAAAGAAGGGCAAGTGTTCAGGTGGGAAGTGGCAATGTGTCGTGTGCATGCGAGAGAGCTACATAAGTGGCTATGATGGAACCTAAGGGGGTAACCTAGAAAATGAGCTGTTACACCAATTGAACATAGTGTAAATAGCAAAACAAGTGGAAAATCACACAGTAGAGTCTTAGTCAGAGAGTAGAACAGCAGAACAGTACACCAGACAAGCAGAAACAGAGAAGCAGAAAGTACAGGTGTGAACTAGGCGCGTGCAATACTTAGCTACTAAACGGCTAGGTGCTAAAACTAGCTGAGATACGACTATCACGTATAACCGCATGCAATAGAGGATAGTTAGCTAGAGTGACTAAGTTACTAGCCGTGTGTGCAGCGCGGATCCGGACACCGAGAGCCGGGCGTCCGGTCCGCCAGTGGTCACTAGCCGGGTAGCCGGACCGCACACGCCACCGAGGGTGGTACTCCGCCACGCCACCCCTCCGAGAAGGGACAGCCGGAGGAGGGGACCAACAAGCCAGTGCAGAGTAGAGAAACGGAGGAGAAAAAAAAATATAAGTTTGCAGAGAAGGTAACGCTTTCGGTCTGAGAAACGCTAAAGGAGTCAATGTTATTCTGTGTGGTCCCTTTTATGACGGCTAGGGCCGCCTAAGTTGGTGTTTTCATAAAGTTCGTGGATGCGACGCGAGCCTGTGTGGCCGTCGCAAGCGTGTGACCCGAGCAGGAGTTTGGCCTGTGTGGCCTTTTAGACCTCACGTGTGTGAGAGAGAGACCAAGAAACAGGGAATGAGCCTGAGTGGCGTTCAAGTGTCCGTGACAGGTGAAAGTTGTCTCCACTAAAGGCGGACGGGTGAAAAACTAGTGTCCGAAGCGGGAGGAGAGCAGTTACCGTGTCTACAGGAGACTCACTTAGACGGATCCTAGGAGATCCTAAGAATAGAAATTGCAGAAACATCATTGTTGTAGCATTTTGAGGAAGATTTAAGACGAAGAGGGGCTAAGAGAACCCGTGTACAAGCAGCTCGTGTGTGATTGGTCATCCCCAGAGAGTCCTTTCCCACCCTCTTTCGCAACTCGACTGTGTCGAGCTCCCCGAGGGAAGACATCCCTTGCCGTCCTGTAATTGGGTGTGTTTATTCGGACCCACTCTATCCATCACATAGGTAATAACTGTGGTTTCGGTGTTGTGCTTCCTAGGGGAAGCTAAAGAATAGGAGGTAGCAACGTCTGGATGTGGACCGTGAAGATTGCCGGAGCGAGAGCCAACTTTCGACACCGGGACCCGGGAACGTTTTCATCATTTCTTTGTTGGGGAGACAAGGACGTCGTAGAGACCGCATCAAGCGTATGGATGCGACTTCGGGGAGGAATTTTGAGCCCCCCTTGCAATTCTCGCTGACGAACAGCGGTACGTCTTGGACCACAGCGGACATGGAGCGACTAATCAAGAAAGATCCAGAGAGCTTCAACAGGACTACCACCATTGCAGGGCTGCAGGACGTCACAGATATGGAGTTTGCTCTCCGCAGAGAGAGCGCTACAATTGGAAACTTACGTGCGGCGGCGCACATGGACTTCCAAAGTCGGAATTCAAGGGTGCTGGCCGCATCTAGGCCCCCCCCCCTATTCACAGGCGAGCATCCAGCGGCGTGGATAGCGCAGATGGAGATTTACATGGAAGGATTAGGGTTAACAGANNCCAGCTGCGTGGATAGCGCAAATTAAAATTTTATTTGGACGGGTTAGGCTTAACAGAAGATGAGAGGCTACCGGTAGCCGTAACATTCGTAGATCCTAAAGCAACGCAATAATATACTTTTTTCCTTTACAATTTTGGAACGTCCTACAACGTGGGGGAACCTTAAAGTGCGTTTAATGAAACACTATGCCCCGTATAGTGCATCGAAGGCCTTGTTTAGGTTAAGAAATGTAAAGCAACGTTCTAATATTGGTGATTATATTGACAGATTCAACGAAGC
>NW_027160095.1:0-200 GCF_002600585.1 Cystoisospora suis
TGTAAAATCCTGACACACACCCAGCCCAACCAGACCAGTGGGGCACCAGTGCGGGCATCCTACTCGTCGAAAAAGAAAAAGGAGAGAGAGAACCTTTTTTTGGGATCGACAAGAAAAAGAAAAAAAAAGGGAGAACTTTTCTTTTGGTGTCATTGGAAAAGATAAGAAGGAGAACCTTCCTTGTGGTGCGATTCGGGGAA
>NW_027160095.1:679-2435 GCF_002600585.1 Cystoisospora suis
CGACCGCCCTTAGTGTACCCGGAATTACTGTGGAACCCAGCTCGGGGGGGTCCTCTGAGTCGACAGGGTCAAACCTGTTTCTCGAGGCTAAAGCCCTGAGATCCGTGACAGGGACCCCCAGGACGACTAGGAGAAAGAACCAGGAGGGCTTCTAGTTTGCGGCGGGACCATCTGAGGAAGACTCAACGAGAAGAACCGCTTCAGGTGACGTCGAATCCTCCAACCCCTGTGCAGGTGGAGGAATTACTAGACAAAGACGAAACATTCTCGTTCTCATCGAGAGAGGTTCGCAATTCAGGTAATCATGAACGACCACGAGACATGCAGAGAGGGAGAGCTCGAAGAGGTAGTCGGACACAAAGCAGACGTAATAGTACGAGAGAAGAAGTGAATCGTCGTCATAGGCCCGCCACGGCGAAGGCCTTCGGCCCGTATGACAGAGACGTGGAGCGAAAAAGGCTCCCAGAGAAGGAGGACATAGACGCCGTCTTTCATTGGGGGACGTCGACACAAATGAATGAGGGTGGCCGCAGAGAATTTTTCAGTCGATTCCATCCCGACCATTCACTTTGGAAGAGCGAGGGAAAAGAGGTCTCAGGGATCGAGTTACCCCCTACTCCAGGACATGCAACCAGAACTTACTCTCTGTCAGTAGTGGTAGAATTAGACCCGGGTCTTCGAGGTTGAACTCAAAGAAGTCACGATAGTAGGAGTAGGAAGAAGGAAACCTCTCTTAAGAGATCAAATCCTCAGGCGAGGAAAAGAAACCGGCCGATGCTCGAGGAGTAGCCAACGACGAAGATCATTAATCAGGGACCGGCTGAGGACGGAGCGTGCCTCACGGAATAAAAGCCCCAGCAGATCTTGCTTGGAATTCCTCCACCACAGAGCTACCAGCTGCAGAAGCAGGAACACAACGAGGCTTGAGAGAGGAGGCGGACGTCGGTTTACAGGACCTCACCATGGAGCTTGAAGATCTACATACTGAGACTCGGGGAACGTCGGGGACAATGGAGCCAGACGAGCCCACAAGATGGGCTTAAGGACAGAATAGGGTGAAACCAGCCAGTGTGTACTAGGGACAAGGTGAAGCTAGGTGACAGAATGCGAAATTCACAAGTGAAGGCTCACGAATCATGTGTAGACGTTTGGCTATAGATGAAATGATGTCTACGACTTAACACCGGCAAACAGATGAGGAAGCTGATTGTACGAACCAAACTATCGAACAGATGTTGCAATGCTTTCTTCTGGGTGATGATACTGTAACGAGTGTCGGGAGTTGACACTCCCCAGCAGGGGCTCTTCACCGAAGAAACGAGCAAGACTCCTCTCTTGGCTTTCCCTAGGAAGCGTCAACCACGAAAACGCTTCGCTACCTACGTAGCTGCAGAGTGGGTCCGAGGAAACACTCTTAATTACGGGAAGGCGGGAAATGGCTCTTTCCCGAAGATCTCAGCTTAGCTGCGTGCAGGAAAAATGGTAGGAGACGTGTGAATTGAGATGCGCGGGGTGAAAGGGGCCGCACGGCTCAGACGTACGTCTCATTCGATCCGCACAAAAAAGAAAAACACGGGGCACTACTACTTTTGTATAAGACTTCCTTCCTCTTTCCTTCAGGATTCCCTAGAATCCATCAGAGTTGCGCCCTTGGGTCGACGTGTCCCCTCAGGAACTGGTCAGCGCGTGTGACCTTGCGCAAGGGAAAGAGTAATCGTCAACTGTTGGTTCCACATCCAGGAGTTTTCCCACACTG
>NW_027160096.1:0-286 GCF_002600585.1 Cystoisospora suis
CTTAGGAGGTCATGGGAAAACGGCCGGAGACCACGCCTCCCAGGGAGGCGGGACGACCGGCCACTTCAGAGAGACACACGACCGGAAAAAGGGGAAATAGTTAGGGTCCGGCCTCATTTAAGGAGGCATAAGAATAGCAAAATGCGTTTAGGAAGCAAACACGCAAAGAAAACTAAGAAAGGAGATAGTATAAAATAGAAGAACGGGCCCTAGGGGACCCTAACAGCCGCAGCGAGCCGCTCGACCGTACCCCTCGAGCGGGCCCCAGCGAATCCTAGGCGGTTTT
>NW_027160097.1:0-5383 GCF_002600585.1 Cystoisospora suis
AAAGAAAAAAGGAAAGAAAGAAATCGATGAATGGAAATGGGAGAAGAGAGACATTGCTTGCGTGATCTACAGGATGGCTAAGAGAGGGTCAAGGATGAAAGAAACTTTTTTCTCCCACAGCATTTGCGATAGCATATCAAGAAGAAGAACTTCTTCTTCTTCCTCCTCTTCGATAAAGCGGTCATTCTTAGAACGACCAAATTCTTCATCCTCAGTGTTTTCGAAAATCCCTTCTTTCTTTTTGGACTTTCTCTCTTCCCTCTCTGATAGTCTGGANNTCTCCTCTTTTTCTTCATCTTTTTCTTTCTCTGTCTCTTTAGCACAACCTTCTTGGTCCTTGTCTCCTTCTTCCTTCTCTCCGTGTCTTGCTCTTTTCTTCTCTTCTTGTTCTTCTTCGCTGTCTACTTCTCTCTTCTTGCTAGCAGCATCTATCTCTCTCCGCTGTCCCTCTGTCATCCCAAGAGGAAGAGAAGAAGAGGAAGAAAGAGCAAGAGAAGAGATCTGTCGAGAGGTCTGTGATGTATGGCTGGCTTGAGAAAAAGAAGAAGAAAAAGCGGAAGAAGAGATATGCGGATGAAGAAGATGAAAAGACCGAAGGCTTCTCTCTCTTCTCTCCTTTAGTCTATGAAAGTCTCGCTGCAGGACAAGATATCTCACTCTCTGCACCCACAACCTAAAGAAAGGAAAGAAAAAGAAAAAGACAAAAAAGAAAGAAGGAAAAGAGGTAGGAATGAAAGAGATAAAAAAGAGATAAGAAAGAATAGAAGGAGAGATGGATAGAGGAGAATCGACGTCTTTAAGGTTCTCACTGTAGCAAGAGCAACGAGGCAGACGGAACGACAGCCTCCATCCCTAGGCCAAGGAAGAAATTGAAAAGACACATACTAAACAGAGAGATAGATACATCAAAGATAGATAGATAGATACATAGATAGGTAGATCGATTAAAGAGACGTAGACTAAAGATGGATAGATAGCTAGATACATAGGTCAAAGATAGATATATAGAAATAGATCAATGGATAGATAAGCAGATAGAAGGAGAGATACACAGATAGGTGTAGATAGATAGAGAGAGAATTGTGAGGTGTCAGACTGTAGTGTGACGGAGTCATAGCAGGAAAGTGTGCAAGTCTGTAGGTGTATGAAAGAGCTCGAGGTGCTGAAGAAGAAAAAGAAGACATGTAGATTGATATTCTACCTTTTGGAGTAGGGAAAGCTAGTTAAAGCTCGGATTAGGACTTTCTGGAGATCTTGACTCAATTTCTTTCTCTTCTTCTTTAATCGATCTAACCTCCCCTTATCGAAGGTCGCTGGCTTCTCCATGGCCATCACCATCATCCTACATCTCTCTTTCTTTAAACAATCTTCTCTCTCTCTCTCTTCTTCTTTCTTCTTCTTCTTCTTCTCTTCTTCTTTCTCTTCTTCTCTCGTGGTGTCTCTTGTTTTCTCCAATTCGCATTCGGCCCCCCTTTCTTCGCTTGACTCCTCCTGTACAGTCGCCACTACGTCGTCGCCTAGTAGGTCATTCTTATCTCTCCTTTCTTTCTTGTTCTTCTTTTCTTCATTCTTAGGCTCTTTCTCTTCGAAAAGATGTCTTCTTCCCTCTTCCCCTTTATCTTCAGATGGTCTTCTCTTTCTTCTTTTTCTTCTCTTTTTCTCTTGCGCGTCCTCCTCAGTCGATGATCTTCTGCAGGAGAGAAGTGCGATTGAATCTTCTTTCCTAGCAGAGAATAAAGATCGAGATAAAGAAGAAGAAGAAGAGTGAAGTAGAAGGAGAGAAGAGAGATCTAGATATTCCAGAAAGAGGACATGTATATAGAGGTTGAAGAGAACTTCATGAGCCAAAGTCGATCTATAGGAAGATACCGGTGAAAATGAAAGGGGAGAATTTGTGGATATCGATGACGGCGAGAACCTAGAGGGTGAAGAAGAAGAAGAGAGAAGATCGAGGGGAGAAGAAAAAGAAGAAGGGGGGCTCCATCCTTCGTAGAGAATCGAATTCTGAATGGCCTGGAAACTTCGCTCGAAGACTTGAGATAAAAATCTAAGAAAGAAAGGGCGGGAAAGAAAGGAACAAAGAAAGGAAGAAACAAGAGATGAGAGAAAAAAGAAGAGAGAAAGACGAAGAAAAGAAGAAAGACAAGGAGAAGGATACGTAGGTTAGGAGGAATGTCGTTGCAAGATGTTCTCTCTCTACACCTATACCACGTAGGTGGGTAAATGTGTTTGCTCTCTTCTCCTGTAGAGATAAGGAAGAATGATGAGACGATAAAAGAAAATTGATCGAGAGTCGACAGAAGAGAAAGACCAAACAATCAAAAAGATCTCTCAGACCTCTCCCACTCAGCCCTACATCTATATATACATCTCTCTCTCTCTCGCCATCTATACCCAACTACGCAACTTTAGACTCGTCTTTTCTCTAGAAATATCTATTCTATAGAAAGAAGTCAGGGTCTAGGGTGTATAAATCTGTATGACTATGTATGTATGTGTGCATGTATGCATACGTATGTATGTATGAATATGTATGTATGTATGTATGAATGAATATGTATGTATGTATGAATATGTATGTATGTATGAATATGTATGTATGTATGAATATGTATGTGAAGGTGTAGATGAAGATCTATGCAGAAGCGTCGCTTGGCTAGTAAATCTCTAAGAATAGAACAAGAAGAAAGTACGTTCACATCAGTTGGTATACTAGTGTATAGATGCAGGTATAGATATGTACTGAAACGTAAAGCATTCTTCATAGATCTTCTTTTTCCCTCTCGACAGAAGTGAATCTCTTTCTCCAAGTATATCAGTGTGTATGTACGCGTGTATATAGAGAAATACATATCCAGAGAGACAGTGTATAGGTATGTACATACCAGAGACACCTTCGCATACAGAGACAGCTTCGACTACCTACATAGGCTATGCATATAAATGCATGTATATATATGTGGATATACATCATATGTATATATGTATATGAGAGATTGTAGGAGGACTAATAGTAGCGACATATGGCATGTAGAGTAGCGGAAGTAGATAAATGCACATCTGAGTAGAGAGCTCCCTCTTTCTTCTTCTTTTCTTTATGACTTCCTTATCCACATCTTGATCTTCTTCTGCTGAACCAAGTGTTGGTATGGCCTTTCCTAGAAAGACATACACAGAGGGAGATAAACTGCTTATAGATATAGACAGGTAGACAGAGACAGACTGAAGATAGATAGAGAAAGATAGGTAGATAGATAGGTGCATTAGAGATAGATTGATAGATAGATAGATAGATAGGAGATATACATGAGAGGTTATTTATGTCTCTGTACATACATGTAGGAGCGTGTCTGTAGAGACGTCTTGTTTCTCCTGTCGATGTCTCTTTATCTTTGAAGAGATGAACTTACGTCAAGGAGGGAGGGTGAGAACAAGAGAATTCTGATAAGATACATGCCTCCACAGCTACCAAAGAAAACCCCCCTTCAGCAAAGTAAGAAAACTCCCCTTCTTCTTCTTCTTCTCCTTCTTCTTCTTTCTTGCTAATGTCTGACTCCTCCAAAACAGAAAAGGTGCCTTCTTTCCTCTCTTCTTCTTTTCTTGCTTTGCTTTCCATGTGTATCTTTTTCTTCTTCTTTGCTTTCTTTTGCCTCTTGTGTTGAAAGAGAGCGCTAGGATAAACTGAAGAAGAACAAGAAGATGAAAGAAGAGAAGAAGAAGAGGAGGAGGCAATTTGCGAAGAAGAAGGCAGATGAAGATAAAAAAGAAGTCGGGCCCGAGTATCGAACACGTTATGAAGATTCCTATATGTCTATACGCATACGCAAACACATGTAAAGACACACAGATAAGTCAAAGAGAGACAGATGGGAGATAGAGAGATGAACTATAGAAAGACTAAAGGTAGGTAGATTGAAGTAGATAGGCTAAAGGTAGATAGATAGATAAAGATAGACAGATTTTGGAAAGATACACGAGAGAGATAGAGAAGAGAGAAAAGACATGCTGAAGAGCGAACTGTTTTCGAGAGAGAGGAGGCAAGGAATAAAGTCAATAGAAGGAGTAGAGAGAAAGAAGAAGTAGAAGGAGTCAAGACATGTCGAGTCATACAATGCTCTACTATTCATAGAAAGAAAGAAAGAAAGAAAAGACTTTGCCACCCCGATCAAGTTGTAGAGAAGATCTTCCCCCTTCTCTCTGAAAGTTTTCTTTACAAGCGACCTTTCTCTTCATCCTGTGCTTCTTCTTCTTTTTCTTTTTCTTTTATGAAGATGAATTGACTGGGTCTTCTTCTGCTGCTTCTTCTGAGTGGTCGTGGGGGTGTTCTACTACTACTACTACTCTTGCCTCTTCTTCTTCTTCTATCTTCACATATCTCAAAGATCTTCTCTACATAGATCGAGGTGCATAGATGTAGAGAAGATCTTTGAGATAGAGATCTACAGAGAGAGAGGCGTTGTGACACCCACCTCTGTAAGAAGACTCACACGTCAGCCCATGGCCAAAGTGAAGACGAAAAAGAATAGAAAGAAAGAAAGAAAGAAAGAGAGAAAGAAAGAGAGAACATCATGCACGTTTATATGAATATCTGTATACTCGAGAAGGACTGAAGAGAGATACAGATATGAAAAGATAGATAGGTCCGAGACAGATAGATTAACGATGGACTGATTGAAGATAGATAAAGGAAACAAGTTTGAAAGGAAGGTCGATTCGATTCGTAGAAGTAGAGGAAGTAGAAGAAGGTTGAAGGATCTTAGCATAACGATGAGAGTATTCTTCTGTAGGGGAAGGACTGTTCCCATCTAGCTTACCTGTATATACACTCCAAGAAAGAACCGATTCCTAGGAAAGAAACTTAAAGCAGCTTCACATGCTTCTAATAGAACTTTCTGGTCTTCACTACGTCTCCAGCGCAGATCTATTCGACATTCCTCCTCTTCTTCATCTTCTTTTTCTTCTTCTTTTCCTCGTCTTCTTGTATCGAGGGACCCTCTCTTTTCTTCCTCTTCTTCTCTAGCATTTTCGTTCCTGTAAGAGCGAGGACGAGAGAAACAAGGATTGCAGGGCATCGAAGAATAGAGAGAAGAAGATGAGAGAGATAGAAGAAGAGAAAGAAAGAAGAAGAAAGATAACTCGAAACAACGAGCTTCTTCTCCATAGAGATCTTCAGAAGAAGAGATAGAAGCGATCCCTGTGAGATTTCTTAAAGAGAGACCTGTAAATAAACTCTCGCTCTTCTTCTGATCGGATTCGAGGCCTTGAATCGATTCTCTGAAGACTTCATCTCCGCTCTTTTCTTTCACTTCCTCTTTTCTCTTCTCCTTCACCCTCATTCCTTCTCTTCTCTTCTTTCTCTTTGCAAGGAGAAATCTGTATCTTT
>NW_027160098.1:0-7281 GCF_002600585.1 Cystoisospora suis
AGTCAGTACACCTTTGATTCTTCGGCTCTCAGCGCAGAAGAATCAAAGGTGTACTGACTTCCGCCAGTTTCGAAGCCTGAATGCTCCCACGCTTTTTTCTCCCTTGACTGACGTTTTCACAAGTGGCGCTCTGGAATCGGTTTGCCAGAGTTCACCTACCATCGAAACTACTCCCCTCAGCTGTGCCCGTGGATGGCGTGATTTTCCGCTGCCCTACCTAGAGAGTGAGCTCGAAACCGCATGGCAGTCATGTGAGTTCATACTCGCCTGCCTGCACTCAACTGGATCCCCCCGGTCATTCATTATGAGTTACCTGCACGAACTCGTGACGATCGCGACCGAGGCCGTCTCCAGTGACAAGGTCCACGTGAACTGGGAATACCCGCGAGCGGGGGATACGGTGGTCAGAACCCGGTGCCTTCATGGGAATGCCGCCATGGCGGGCGACGGACCCCGATCCCGATGCGCAAGCTTTTCCTCAGGAGGTAGCTCGAAACACCAAGACTGCTGCACCCCTCTCCATGTACCGAAAAGAGAACTTCTAGTACTCAGTCAACAAAGACGAAAAAAGCGCGAGATACCAGGCACTCAACCGAATCGTGCAGGCAACTTTGGCGCTGCTGTTCCAACGGTCAAGTCCAGTCGTCCACTCGGTCACCGGCGAACACTTGTTACTTCTATATGGACCAGATCGGTAGACACACCGTCACGGGAGAACGCACTATCTATTTGCGTTCACTTCGAAAAAAAATGAGTTACTTGGAAATCGTTCAGTTTCAGCTGCATGTACTCACATCTCTCCAGCCGGCAGGGCGCCCTCTGCGGCGTCCGCGTCCGCACCCCCAGCGGGTGGTACTCCGGCGAGTGAAGAGTCCATTTCGTCCGCGGTCACATGCTGCACCGCTTCGGGGACACCTGCTAATGGATAAGGGGCTTGGAGCAGCGGGCAGGACGGTCCGACTGTCGACACGAGAGACGGCTCGTGTGTCGCATATAGTCGCGCTAGCTCCTGGCTTAGCGGCGGGATGATTCGTGCACCCTTTTCTGGAGTTACCTCCTGCAAGTACTCAGCCAGATGACTTGCTACTTGAGGGTCGCCTTGCAGAGCCGCTCGAGGGAGTGCCGCCATCCTCGAACGCAGTAGTCTTCTGCACAGTCCGTCACTTCGGCAGGCCTCATTCAGCATGCCGAACCTGAAACGGAACTTTACAAACCACCGTGCGTACTGGAGTATCGGCTGCACCAGCTCGCTGAGGGCAAGAGTCCAGGAGATAGCCTGGGGAGCTGTGAGACCCAATTTACAGTAGTAACGAACCCAGTATGGGGAAGCACTCTCATCGAGATAGAACATCGCAGCGAGGGCAGCGCGATTCTCAGCATCAGTCCCGAGAGCTATCGGGCAAGCACCCCGCTTTTTCAACTGTTTCAAAAGCCTAACGTAGAACCTCAAAGCGGAGGGAACCGGCAGCTTCATGAATTTGTGAAGAGTGCTTTCATTGCTTGCTCGGGGGAACAGGTAGTCAAGGAGTCCTGGGCTGCGTACAATGTCTCGGATGAAGTGCTCACACGCAGGACGGGTGGAGGGCCCTTCATCCCGGCAAACTGACTCGGGGCTCATGATTCGACGAGATTTTGACGCCTCCAGGCAGATGCGAATTCGCTCCATAGTCACTCGCGACGAAGAAAGAGATTGCTTGAGCTGTTCCATCTGTCGAACATAATCGTCGTCCTCCTCGGAACGTTCCTCGTCACTTGGGTTGCCCGCCTCTATCCTGGTGCTTGATGCTGCGTCTTGCGCCCAACTCTCCAGTCTCGAAAAGTGCTCATCGGGCGACATTTCTACACTCGGTGGGTAGTTCGCCGTAGCGACCGTGTGGCGCCGGACGGGCCGAGCTGAGCCCAAGTTCTCCAGGAGTGTCTCATAAGGAGAGGAGAATCTGCCTGGTAGGGCATTCTGTGTGCGACTGCTGCGTGGAGAGACAGCAGGTAAATCCACAAACGGCTCAAACCGGGAAAAGAACCGACCAGCCGAGGGCCGCTGGTTTGAAGCGTCCGCAGCTACAGCGAATGCTAGCACGAGGAAGGACCCACACGCGGCACGGCAGTTGAGTCCCGTCATCCTCTTGGGGAAAGGTCGTTCCAAGACGCCGAAGCAAGTTGACACGAAACTCGCAAGTCCCTCTAACAGACACAGAATGCAAAACAAAGGATAACAATAACTGCTGTAGCTTCGCGAGTAAGCTAATGTGAGCTATCCCAGTAAATGAGCATCTCTTAGCTGTCCTTAGACAGGTTCTCGTCGCCTGAGACAGGTCGCTCGTGCGCACGAGACAGGTTTGCTCGTGAGCATGGGACAGGTCCGTTCGTGCACATGAAACAGGCCTGCCCGCGCTCATCTCCAAGCAACAAGCAGCTACTTCAGCTAGTGGGCTCGAAGCAGGGTGCTGCTCAGGATGTGCTTGCGGAGGTGCAAGTGCAGGTAACACACACACGAGTGTGACCTTCTGCTGCCTCCCACCGCAAACCTGCGAGAAGAGACTCCAGATCCGCATCAGGCACCCGGTTGTCGCAGTCGGAACCCAGTAGTGGCTTCTCTCTACTACTCGAGAGTACCACAAGTACCTGGCGCAGCCTTCTGCGTGCTAACAACGTGCCGGCACCACTACCGCAAACTCGGCTCGGCGCCACTGGTAGTGACCTCTCTACGGAGAATCTGTAGACTGTTGGCGGGCCCTCACTTTCCGAAGACAAGCATTCGAGCAAAACTTGTACTGTAACCCCGGCGTCGCGCCTCCGTGCCGCTGCCGGTGCATATGCTACTGCTCTATTGTAACCCGCCACCGAGCCATCTGAGTGCAGCACCTGACATGTGCACTCGGGTACTGCTAACGTTGTCCTGTGCAGGAAGCGGGAAATCGGCCCTCCTGCCTTCCGCCTTCGCTCGACCAGGGACAGCAGTTTTGTGAATTCGTAAGTTACAAAAAACTGCGGGCACCGACATCCGCATGAGGATGTCATCTTGCGCGCCCTCCGATACCCAGGGGTCAGACCAGAATTTGGACACTTGCTCCGAAAACAGTTGCGATAGTTGCCTCCCTGGCAATCATTACCTCAGCCTCCATCGCACAAAAGTGCCACCTGCGGCGCGGCTGACCTGCTGTGCTCTGCGGGCAGCTGTTTCGAGGATGCCTCCCTCTCTGGCATGCGATCCGGGGAGCCGCGATTTGCGCACGCGGTAACTTCGTTTCTCTTGGTCTGCGTCAGTGTAAATGCTCGGCTGCTCTTCCCATAGTCGCAAAAGTTTCTTTTCTCGTGTTATTCGCCGTTCTGTGAACTGCACTCGGGGTGGCAGACCCGCACAGGTGACCTGTTTTTGCGTGGTTCTTCAGCGTGCGACTACTATCCTCTACTCGCAGGGATGGCGTACGGGAATGGGACGGTAGTGTTGCCGATTGTCCGACGCGCGTTCATCGGCGCTCTGGTCGGCATTTACACCTACACCGCGTTTGACGTTGTGCTCATACCGGCCTACGCTCAGCTCGCCCAGCGCTGGAAGAGGGTAAGTTTTCATAGAGGACGGAACCCTGTTGCGAGTGACGCGGTTTCGATTCACTAAGCTTTTTTTTTTTTTATCCCATGTAGCATGATGTCATGGACCTTTGGTGTAGGCAGTGCATGCCAAAGAGTGGTCGTACAGGCGTCCGGCGGCTTTCCAAGAATCCCTCCTGATGCAGTCCGGCAGAGTGAAGTGGCTGTGTTTCTCCGTCGTGTATCTTGGTGAACAGCTGTAGAATGACATCGCTATTCGTGTAACGACTGACCAGTAATGCAGTGACGCGTACCTCGCAAGCTGCTAGTGCTGTCGTGTCTGGAACGACGTTTGGAGAGTTGAACTGCAGGAAAGAAGCAGTATCTTGTCAACAACAAACGGCTTTGGAGGATGTCGGATTTGGAAGTGTCCAGATAGATGGTGAACGTTTCTCGCGATGTGCTAGTTCTGCCAAAGGTACTTTCGGTATCTCTTTTAGCTCTCATCACGATCGAGCCGAGTTTTTTGTGAGTTCGACAACTTGGCAGGCTGTTTTCTGCGGCTTTGCCTTTGAAGGTGGTTTCTGGGCAGGTCTTAAGTTGTTTTGTTTCAATTGCAGTTCAGGCCTTCTCCGGGACCTGAAAAAAAGGAAGCAGAGCGGAGAAGCATCTTCACAACGATGTGGTTTACTGGAACCAGGTCGGATTGAGTAGTCCGAAGGAGTTGAAGTCTGGGCACCCCGTGCAGTACTTTGGCGCGCGGAGACCGATCAAGAGAACGGTGCGAGGGTTTATTGCATGTTTTTTACGCCTGTGCTCTTGTGATCATAGGGAGGCTCGACTGGAGCAAGCGGAGGCGGCGGCCACTGAAAGCGAAGCAAAGCTCTGCGCAGCTGAGCTCACTGCTCGGACGCCGGTTCTGTTGGCTCACCGGCGGCATTCGGGACAAGGTGTCATTCTTTTCGCGATCCTCGAGGCCTCGGTTGCCGGAGCAGGGTGTGACTGGTGGTCGCGCTCTTACGTTCTGTCCGGCGGTTGTGTGCATGCCCTGTGCTGCAAGGACTTCTTCCTATGGCAAGAGCCACACAGTGTCTGCACTGACCTTGGAGAGTCCTCATCTGATGCGCGGGTGCCCGGGTATCGTAGCCTTAGAAGGCTCGTAGCGCTTTAGGTGGCGTATGGTCCGCGAAAGCACGAACCTGTCCCTTTGCAGGCCGTGGAACTGTCTGGGCCGGGGTTCAACGGGTTGAGGTCGAGAACCCCGGCAGTACTCGGCTTTTTTGTGTGTCTTTCGACGCACAAGAAAGTGTCTCATCAAGCGGTCCACACAACTTTTCGATAGCTGTCTTGCGAGGTGGTTGGCACATAAAATTCCAGCGTACTGCTGAGTGACGAGGACAGCATCGAAGCCGCAGCACACGTCCTGGGGGAACTTGCAGGAAGCACTGGTATCTACTGGCGAGTGGTATCAAACCAAAAGAAGAACCTCCTACTGTCCGGGTCCTTCCGGCCAGTGTGGCTCCTTTGACTGGGAAGCTTTCAAAGGAACAAGCGGCTCTCCAACCAGAGAAGCTAGGCTTCATGAGACGAGACATCCATACACGCTTGGCCACGCGTCAGTCCGCCGTTCGCTACTTGGGGCCGCGACAGCGTCATCAATCTGTCGGTCTCACGAAGAGCCGGCGGTCTGTCACTTTCACGAAGACGAGGAGCTGCTAAAGGGCGGAAGGAGAATCGGAACGGATCAGCAAACTAGCGCTACTGTGACACAAAACTGGACGGCTGGTAGGGGGCAGGACAGTAGGTCCGTGACAGAGTCCGCCGAGGCACTCGCGCTGTTGATGTTAGGGTCGACGCACCTACAATTTAGATGCTGGTTGCTCCTGAATAGTCACCTGTGCGGGGTGACGGAAGAACGACTGCTGATATTCTATGAAGCAGCAACAGAAAGGTGCCTACCGTAGGGAGATTCACAGCCGTTCTGGCTGCGGCTCAGGCGGCGGTTGCCTTCCGCTACCTTTTTGGCTTCGACCCTCAATGCGACGCATGGCGGGGTGCGGCACGGGAATCCGCATCCGATACCTTCCAGTTAGGTTTTTTTTGGTGAAAAAAGCTGACCCGGCTGCTTTTTCGTCGCTCACCGTGTGCTTACCCGGTAAGCTCGGGCTTCGACACCACTGCAGTACACACGTGCCTGCACGTCAGTATATCGCCTGCTCCTAACAGCGAGGGTCGGTTCTTTGCTAGCTGCTTACGAAGCCTAGCAAAAACGTAGGCATACCCTGCGTCACAGGACTGCCACCAGTACTGGAGGACACTGGGGCACGGAGGACGATGAGGAAAGGGGCACACCACACCGGCACAATGGATGGGCGAGGGGGAGTGTCCGAAAACACGCACGAAGTCATAAGGGCCAGCTGTTGGCTGCCAGAATAGCGGTGAGGGATGAGGCGGTTTAGGTTCATTGTGGTGTTGATCCGGATCCACTTATGGGCGCAATCCTGACTCCAATCTATCAACATACCACTTTTGTCCAAGAGAGCATTGAAAACTGCAAAGGCTTTTCGTACTCCAGAACAAGCAATCCCGCCGTCCTAGCTCTGGAAAACAAGATCACGGAAATGGAGGGAGGCTTCGGAACCTGTTGTTTCGCCTCGGATGACTGCCACTGTTACGGTGAGTCCGGGAGTTTACAGGCTTGAACGCTGTTGCGTTCCGCACTGCTTAAAAGAAAGGAGAGAGTCCTAGTCACGTTCCTGGAAACCTCCTTTAGGAGGGGTTCGCCGTCAACTCGGCTCGCCATTCGGGTCAACCGTATCAACCAAGTCCATGGTAGCGTGTGGGCAATCAGCGGTATCCCATACTGTTACAAGAAAAAAGCCTGGCTCATACGTTTCTGGAGGCGGGCCAAACGGTGTGCGTTCTGAAGCATTCCTTGTCCGACGCTAGTCTCCTACGGCTTGTGCCCGCCACGGTTCGCTGCGCTGATCCCCGGTTGACCTACTGCAGTTCACGAGCGGCTAAGTGACATACTCATGCACGAGCATCCACTTCTAAACCTACTGTGGTCATATGGTGTGCCCCGACCGGTCCAGCTCGAATAGATAATGAACCCATGGCTAAGATAATAGCCTCGCTATTGAATATAGTGGGGCTGTTTCCTGCACGTACGACAGGAGCTATATGGCGTCTGAGATTGTCCCAGATGGCGCACAGTTGCTGCCATTCTGAGATCAATTCGTCCCCTGCTGCATCTTCGATAGCTCCGAAGCGTTTGTGTACTGGAAGGTAGCCTCTGTCTCTCTGCGGGAGTGGTATGAGATCATTGTATCAGACACTTAAGGTTTGCTTCTCCTGCTGTCACGTTAAAATTCTCAGTACCTTTCTGTGGAGACGCCTGCATTATCACCGACTGCTCGTATGGGGGAACGAATTGTTGTGCACGGCTCCACGTTTCCAAGTACACTACCAAGCTTGATTTCATCGACTTCCGGGAGGTCTCGAATCCCGAGAAAGCCATACGGCTCGAGACGAAAGTGGTGTTTTCTGAGTCTCCCTACAAATCCTACTTTGTATCTGGCCGGCGTTGAGACCATCGGCAAAACCTGTAAATCTCGGGGTATTCTGCACGCGTGCGACAGCACGTTTGCCACCCCTTATATGATGAAACCTCTTAGTCTAGGAGCGGACATGGTGGTTCAGTCGACGACGAAGTACTACGACGGACAGTAACGGCCGTTCATGTACCTTAGA
>NW_027160099.1:0-371 GCF_002600585.1 Cystoisospora suis
CTCCGTTTCCCGACGCAACAAGCGTAGTCGCTCAGTAGTGACAGTCAGTAGTCACAGTCCACTACAAAAGTGGTGCCGTGACCCGGGACCGTTCACGTTCGGATGCGACGGGATATTCTTTCTTCTTCGCCCAGTTTTTCTGAATCAGTTGTGGCCTTTTTCTTTTTGTTCGTGTTGCTTTAAAGCCGATCGGAACTGTCTCTGCTTTCTGTTGCGCCCGCACGGACTGTTGCGTAGTCTTCACGCGCGTCTCACACAGTCAGCCACACGTAGTGTGCTCGATTCTTCTTTTGTTTTCTTTTGCCGGACGGTAGCGTGACGTCGTCGTTTCCTACTTCTACCACCATGGATAGCTCGGACGCAGTTTCATC
>NW_027160099.1:950-1297 GCF_002600585.1 Cystoisospora suis
GACAAGCTGTTAAGGAACGCCGGTATGAAATACAGTGCTCTTACATACTATAAGAGATTACATAGCATCGTCCCAGGGTCCAGGGGTGCCCGTGAGCTGGCTACATATCTGAAACAGTTAGCTGTTGACTATGAGGCTGCAAGAGTCCGAATGGCTCGTGAGTTCAAGAGGCTGCCGGAAATTTCCGAGTATACACTGACTCAGCTATACTGGTTGTCGCTTCCGGCGAACCTTCAGGACTCCGCGCCATCTGTTGACTCTTTCCGCCTGTTAAATGCGTCAACGCTGTATTCATCCTATACATCCACTGTCATCGATCGTGAGACCATGTTGAAGGTGCGTGAAGA
>NW_027160100.1:0-256 GCF_002600585.1 Cystoisospora suis
CATAAATTGCCGCTTGGTTTCCTTATCTCGGCATGATCTGGTCGCTCTGCCATCGGTGCGTTCTCACAGCGATCGTCAATCTTAAAAATAGGGCAATATTTGATGACGATCAGGGCAGGATTGTAAAATCCTGACACAAGAGCTTCACCAGATGCCACTAAGGGCTACACCTAAAAGCCGAGATCCCTGACAAATCTCAAACATCAACTGAAGTAATTCTCTGCAACATAGCCCAAAGAGCTTAAAAATGATGGCA
>NW_027160100.1:811-21242 GCF_002600585.1 Cystoisospora suis
CATATACGTAGTATTTAAGGATTGACCGTGCAGGAACGAGTCACGAAAGATCGTCCATACAGTGAGCGATCACTTGTGAGAAGGGAAGATTCTTGAAACGCAGAAGTGCTGTGCCAGGGCAACTACCATGCGGTCCCGCCGTTGTTACGTGGCGGGGGAGAGGTATGACGCTGCATGAAGAGATTCCTGTTTCAGTGTTTGGATACAGGTAGCGCCTACATTTTCGCACGATTGGTCAGACTTTACTCAAAAGGATAGCAGAAGCGCTGCAGAACTGCGTTATACTTCGGCAGCACTAGTGCAGTTAAGGCCAGCGATGTAGACCAGAGACCCCGGGTCCGATTCCGGGAAATGACGGGTGACGAGGGAAAGACGACGTTTGATGACGGATGACGCCGGGGATGACACCTGCTGCCAGGGCCGCCGCGTCCGGCTCAAGACTAGGGGCGGACCGGGGAGAGAAGAGAAAAGGGAGGGTTCCTTCTTCGGAAGAATGAAGACTAGAGATTTTCTTTTACTTTTCTTTTTTGTATTTTGACCAAAGAGAAAAAAAGAAAGCAAAGTTCTCACCTTTTACCTTGCCTTACGGCCCTCCGGTTATTATGGTGTTTTCTGGAGGCCTTAGGGCTGGTGTCACCTTGTGAAAGGGAAGGGTCAATTTCTTCGGCTGATGGGCTTCTTTCACTGTCATCCTCGACAGCTGCTTGTCGTTCGTGGCACAAGGAACTATTTTTTGCACCTGGGTAGAGTTCATGTTCTTTGCAAACGGAAGGCGGTCAGGCCCACACTGTGGGAGACTTGTGATACTCTGCGATGTGTAACAAGCTACTCTGTCTGCCCCCGGCTGGAGTCCTAGCACTATAAATTCCTTACGCAACAACTCCAGGGATTTACCTTGAGCCCGTTCAATTGCTTGTCACTCATACTGTATGAATGCTCATGATGTTCCAAAATAGCCCCTGGTACCGTGGGTATGTAGTGTTCTATTACCCTATCTATAGTACCATCTCCCGGCAACTCCATAGATACCTCCGGAAGCTGGTCCATCAGTTGTCTAAACTCTCGAGTCAAAGGGATGTCCAGCTACTGCTAGCTCCGCGAGCGTTGTGTTTCCGTGCTTGAAGTACCACTGTCCTGGTGGTTAATGAACTGATCCCTATCTTGGCCTAGCCTCACTTCATAGGATACAGGCGTGCTTGCACTGTCTGACTCTGACCTGAGCATCCGTCTACCTATCCTGAGACTGGCTCTAAGATGATCATGTAAATATGTGGCAAACGACTGTGCACGTCCTTCCCGCGTGCTGATCTGAAAGGTTTAGGGCGCAAAAGCTCGAGGGAAACTATCTTTCAGTGTAAATTTCTCTCTTCTCTTCGCGCTTCTGCCTCCTCTCCGGGGAATGCCTGGATAAGAGGCACCTCCACTAACCTCGCGAACTGTACTATGTCTACCGGGGGATGTGCTGGTCATTGGTTTTGCGGCTGTTGCTGAGTGTACGGACGCATCCATCGCACCTGAAATGCACTTCATCGTTCATCCAGTCTCGACACTGGTTGGAGTGAAGTACTGTGACGGCAACCTGTGACTTCGGGGCAAGCGAGTAGCTCGCTTATCCAGGAGTGCCGCGGCCTGCAACCTTTCGGTTGAGCCCGTATTAGCGACAGCAATATCACGAAATCTCGAGGCCCACGTGGTGGCACTGTACTGCGCAATAGCAGTCCTATCCGACGTTCCGCCGTCGGCCCGTCCCCTGCATTCTGACTGGCCGCCTGGACACCACGCGCTCATCGCCGTGCCGCTTCCATTGAAGGTGTCTTCTCAGCGGGAATTCCCAAGACTGACGCCACTCCGGCCTTATGCCAGACACAGTAAACAGAAAAGAACCTACAGGGGCCAAGCCCCTTCCAAACTGACAGGTCACCGCAGAAATATCTGTCGGTAGACTGCGCGGCGGAAAACAGCGCCCACCAGCGAGATCACTTGAGCCTCGGGTCGCGCACCTTCCAAACACGTCTGTTCGAGCCTTCACTCTCGACACAACGCTCTGTGAGCACCAGCATTTGGTGGGGGACAGACGGCAGTAGATGAGAATGCACGTCGCCACTCTCGGTAGACAGTGGCCACCTGACTTTACGCCTCGGGGCCTGGAGACTCTAGTCGCCCGGCACTCACACCCTGCAGAAGGCACCAGCACCACTGCACCGTGTATAAAGCCGAGCAGCCGGCGAGCGGCCCATGATCTTACACGACACTCCTAGACACCACAGAGCACAAGAGTGCTGCCTGCTGTCGCACGAGAGCCTCGCCACTACGCTACGGTCCCTCGTTCTGTGCACCTGCCGAGGTGTGGGAGTATGTCTCACAGTCTTCACGAGAGAAAGTGCGGCAAGGCGTGCAAGCGGCGCCTTGGAATGGAAGCTGCTCTAACTGGGCGCCGCAAGTCACAGGGTGGCGCGCGCGCGCCCAGCCCATCCCAGGTATTGGGACACCGAAGACAGTAGCCAGAGGTCACTCGAAGCCCGTCCGCTGAAGCGAAAGTACACTATCGGACACCGCAGCTCTGTTTTCAAGTGCTGCGCCACCCAGCCAACCAAGCCACACAGTGTTCAGAGACACTACACTCTCTCAAACACATCTCAAAATGTCAGAAAAAACCAATCGCAGACTCCCCGGCCCATACACCGCGTACGGCCTACAGCCAGCCACCGCACACAAAACTCGGGGCAAGGCTCCAGGTGGCGCGGCACACCCTCAGCCGGCTGGCGGCGGCGCAGCAAGCAACACCAGCGCATTGTGACGTGCCTGCACACGCAAGGCGTGAATTCTACGCTAATGTTTTGTCGACAAGTCTAAAGCGTTGGAACCTGACCAGCGGCCGGCTGTGACACTGCCATAAAGTGTCGATGTCTCCAGCTCTTCGCGGGCGTAGCCCGAGTGGCGGAAAGCAGGAAAGGTTCACTTGAACTCGGCCCAAAGCGGCCGTCCAACGCCATGCCGGAGAGACAGTTAAGGGGTGCCCACCGCCCACAAAAGCGGTAAGATTCTGCCGGGAGGTGCATGCACTGTCCCCAGAGCCCATTCAGAAGTGCTGTCATACGATACTCTCTGACAGCCCGGTGTTTTCCAGTGCTCACTTGTATAACCCGGAGGCTTAGCAGTGGTGGCCAGGAACGTGCTATGTAAGTTTGGCTTCCCTGTGTTACCCTACTGTTGTATTTTTGTTGATGAGTGCGATATGTAAACTGAGCCTCTTCATGCTATCTTGGTGACGTGTCGCGTACGGACGGGAGGCTAAGTGTGCATACGGAGCGCCACGCCGCAAGCCGGCGGCCGCAGAGGACGCGCGGCGGTTGCCAGGACCGCAAGGAACTTTTCCTCGGGCTCCCTTCCGTTATATGCGCATTTCTTCCTCTTTTTTGATTTCAAACACAATTAGAATAGAAAAAAGGGAGAGGAAATAAAAAGACCGGAGCGGCGGCTGGAGACTGCCACCGGTGCGCTGCCTCCGGGGCAGCGGACCGCATGCGAATCGAACGGTCAGAGAGTTGTCTCCGCAGAGAAGAGTTTTAGAACTTTCTGGGCTGTCTCTGGAATAGAGAGAAGGGTATTTGTGTTCGCCGGTGCAAGTGTTCCGCTGGTTCGATGATCCTCTTCGATTTTCTCGGCCACCGTGAGACCACCCTCCACGGTTGGTGTCGGTCAGCCGACGCCAAGTGGAGTGTGGAAGGCTGAAGTCCGAGAGGTTCTGCGAGTTACTGGGTTTTAGGAGACGTGTCCTCTGAGCTGTGGCGAGTGGATCTGGGACGTGTCCCACATTTTGGAGGTGTGCGGAGCCGTTCAGGTTCTTTCCAAGAGCGCGGCATCGACAGAGCTGTATGGATAGCTCTTCGTGAACTCGGTGGTGTGTCCGAGAGTCACCTGTGCATATAACTAGACCTGACGCTGTTACCCGCTGAACTGACGAACCATCAGAGAACGTGTGAAGCGTCCTGTTCGCTCAGACGTCTCTACACGAGGCGAGGAGTCTCGCGGAACAGCCTGTGAATGAACCTGCCACGGGCTGTACGTCACACGTAGGAAGGGGAGTAGCGTTATCGTTGTGAATCGACTCCTGCGCTCGTAGTTACATAAGCGTAGTTACGAGAATTATAATCGTGTCGTCCAGGTTTGACGCGCTTCAGATGAGTTCGATTTCTCAATGAGCATTAAGTGTACAGCACACCAGTGAAATAATAGATGAAATTCACCCGCGCGACCCCGTCTACTGGAGACACCAATCACCCAAAAAAATAGCGCAGTTTTGATGATATCCGGAAGTGCCCGGAACTGCAATTGTTTGTCACTGTCAACGCACTCCTTCCAGCCACCGAGTCAATTCATTGTCGACTACACCCCAAAGTGTCGACCACTCCTGCGCTGGTAGCGAGAGAATAGGTACGAGAATTTCGATTGTGACAAGTGCCAGGCGGAAGTTAGAACTCAACTCCCGGTCCATATACCTGTAGCTGTTGATGGCTGGCGCCGACAGGCCGCACAGCTGACAACAAAAACCTCACACGGTCGCGACAGCCTGGCACCACACGAGGCAAAAGCAACAAAAACTCTCCGGCAGGACGGAAGGCTTCTCCCAAGAAAGAGTTCTTCATGGAAGGCTGGTCCGGCTTGACACAAAAGCACTCACCACGACATCGCTTCCCGCCGCGAGCACCCCTCCGTCGGCGGCGCGCGGTAGCCACACTCTATCTGAACTTTCGGGGCTATATTTCTCTTTTCGGCATGATTAGAACATGTTTTTCCCGGGGAGGCTCCGGTCCGGGGCGAAGTTCAACACAAAGAAATGACACTGCGGAATGGCCGACCGCTATCTATCCCTACTTGCTATTCGACGCCGTCCTGAGTTTGGGTTTGCCCCCGCGAAGCCGGGGGCGTCGACAGTAGAGACGAGTAGCGCCCAAGGGCCTGTCACGACTTCTGAGACCCTCGTCCCGTGACGTGCTTGAACTAGATGCGCGGTGTTGTTCCTCAGTGCACGTGCAGCTGACCAGGCCCTGATGCACCCGCTGAGCACCCCCCGTGTACACGAACAGAAAGGTACGTAGGGACAGAAACCCGACAACTTAATTCGTGTCGGCTCTCCGGCTTGCGGAGGTTCTTGAGCCGCCACCATCATTCTTATAGAGACGTGCTCGCCTTAGCGCCTTCGCCCCGATGTTAGCTTCCCACCTGTAATTCTGCTGCCGCAACCTTCCCTCGGTCAGCCGCACTTCATAGCGAGTCAGGGGTTAAGCCCCCCTCCCGCCGTGTTCCTTATGACCACGCTGAGCGCTGAGACATAACCAGCAGCGACGCCCTCTGACTCGTGGCCTGACACTCGAGTCGCCCACGGCACGCCGGCTGACTAGCTGCTTCTGGACGGTCCTCACTTGCTGAAAACGGCAGCCACGGGCGGTCTCTATAGTATGAGCAGCAGCAAACAAACGCGTTTTGTCATCTGGTAGCACCTCTAGGGGAAATGACTCTATCGGTCGACCGGAGTGTGCAGATACGCGCCGAGGGCGCTCTCAAATCAGCACGGCGGTCTGCGCGCGCTCACACCACATCTTCTCGCGTTGTCAGCACATGCCCTGCAGTGCTACACTACAGCTGATTCTCTCACGCGGCTCAGCGTACGACGAGGCAGGGGTCGCTACACCGGGAACCTGGCGGCGGACCAGGATGGATTTCATTCTAGGGCACTCGTAGTCCGATTGGACTTCCCGCGGACCTCACCGCCTGAGTTACGGTTTTTTGCATTACGCCCTCGGGTTCTGAGCAGAGGCTGTAGCCCCAGCTCATGCACCAGACGCGGCTTGAACCCAGCCACCACACAGAACACTCCCGGCACATGTGCAAGGACACACCGCCAATCGACCCGATGGCGGCCAGAAAGAAGCATCACCAGCAACCGTGATGTGCCTACGGAAAGTGGAAATTCCACACTAAGCCCATGACAGGATTAAAGTGTTGAACCACAACCAGCGGCCATCTTCAACACTAATATGTGGCACCGCAATCAACCCGGTCGCGCCGGACGCATCCCCGAGTGCCAAGCCACCGGAAAAAGTGCCATAGAGACATGTCCCACGACACGCCATTGAACGCTCAGGACCAAACATTCGTGACATAGGTCCGGCAGTTGTCCGCACCGATCTGCGGACGTGTCTACCGTTGCCACGGCTAGAGCGGAGAAATTGAAGTAGAAACCAGTTTATACCTCGAGGGTTTACTCTCCCCTAGTCCCAACCGGCCATAGAGATCGTGCAGCCTACAGGGCAGAGGGCCGGACAAAGAACAAACAGCAGCTTCCGAACATGTTACTCGCTTGGTTCACGTGGATTGACACCGCGCCGAAGCGCTTTTGTTTCCAGAAGCTAGCTCCAAACTTAGTGCTCCCGTAACCGCCGACTCAACGAAAGTGCTGATCAGGTCCACAAACGACTACCCATGGCACGTCGAGGAGTGCAAGCATCCTGAGTCCGTGCCACTCTCGCGGACTAAAGAGCCGGAGTCTGGGCGGAAAATGAACAAACGTCGGGCCCTCAGGTATGCACATCAGTGTAACATCGTCCCGGACAAAAGGTATGAGGACAATGAAAAAAAAGGAGACATGAAGCTGGAAACGACCCCAAAGTAGTACTACCCGGAAAAGCGGATAGTAACCTGCGAAGTATACTACGGGCCTCCTCTCTTACGTTTACGAACCCGCGCAGTTGCGTGTTCCCCTGACCTCCCCCCCTCACTCCTGACCGCTCGCGCCCACCTTCGCCTCTTGCTGGGTTTTCCGCCAAGTTGTCTCCTTGATTCTTCATCTTCCGCCCGTCTCGTCTATGCTGGGGGGGGAACACCTGTATCCTAGACTCCGGTCTGTCCCCCGGCCGGCAACGGGTCGGCGACCTCATGCAGCACCCCCCCCGGAACTCGAACTCACAACCGCCCGATGATACGGGTGCGCCACCTCGCCTTACCGAGAATCGATCGCGGGACCGCTTGGTCAGTAGCCGCGTGCGCTGACACTAGTAGCGGCGCGACTCAAACCCGGGTGCAACCGGTCCGTGGCGTTGTCACTGTAACACCAGGCTTCGAACACACTAGCATCCCGTCCCCTTCCTAACACTCGGAGCCACCTTGCTTCAGAGACTCCAGCTGTAGAATGATTCTTCTGCTTTTGATCTATTTCAGCTCGCGTAACCCAGAAACGGATGATATCTGAGGAAATTTTCCACAGCACGTACAGATTCTTCAATGGTTACGACGTCTCGATCTGCCGTACGCTGGACAAACCAGTGACAGAGAACACGTGGCCACATCTAAAACATCAATGATGTACCGCGTACGGACAGTGCCGCAAACAGGAAGATAAGATACATAATACAAATAGAGAAAATTTTTTCTGAAAGCGTATATTTATGTGTAGCTATCTCTATCTGAACGTACACACATTCCTCCAACTTGCGACGTACAGCCTACGGGTTTCGATCCGCACGCGGTTCCACGAGAAGCCCCTTCTCGTGTGCGCAGTGAAGAAGCCCTGCGTTCGTTCAGGGATCTCACATGAAATGTCACAGCCACGCGAGGAAGTCAAAGAGCCGAGATCTGAGTCGTCCATTCGCAACACGGTATCCTTGTCACTCTAACAGATTCACGCGAAATGTGACGCAAGCTACAGCAGGGATCCGGTTAAGGACGATCAGCGTATCTCACAACGTAAACCTTTCTTGTCGCGAAACGAAGTTACAGCACATTTCAAAGCTCTGTCGTCACACGAAACAATTTTGAACACGCAGCACATCTCAAGTGCTGTCGTTGTCACGAAAAACAAGAATATGATCCACACCAGCAGTACATCCCAAGCACTGTCAAATTCGACGCAGACAACACATTGCACGTGCTGCCGACACCGCCCATTCACACCACGCACCCCCCTAGCGCAGGTCAGGGCTCAGGAGCAATAACGAATGGCACATCCCAAATCGCGAAAAGCTTCATAGACTGCCACTAAGGGTTGCACCGAAAACCGAAATCCCTGACAAACCTCAAACATCGACGCACGCAACTCACTGCAACAGAGCTAGAAGGGCGCAGAAATGATGACGGTGGAATTCAACACATGAAAAAGAGGGTCCAACATAGGAAAGGAAGGGTGACATCCAAAAAGTATACCTCTGACTTCTTCATCTGTCCCCTCTAAGTTCAGGAATGATTGTTCTCTTTGCCTTCTATCTTTTCATCAAAGCCGCCACTGAGGCACTCTAACGCCGCGCCCCACGCGAGAAGCGCGGGAGTGGCCTCAAGACGCCGCCTTCAACCCTAGCAGCACCGCCACCACAATTGGCCCGGGTGGGAATCGAACCCGGGAGCACTTGGTCTACAGTCCGTGCGTCACTACTACCAAGCCTGAGCTTTCATAGTGCTCACTCGAGACGAGGGATTTCGCGGAACAGCCTGCAAAAGAATTCGCCCCGGCGTGTACGTCACAGTTAGGCTGGGAAGTAGTAGTGGTAGAGCCGCGATTCGATTCCTGCGCTCGTATCTGATGAATACTTACGAGGAGTGCTAATTGTGACATCGAACGACGCAGTCCGACAACGGGTGCAACTGTACTGAGCGACACTATTACGCGGACAGCAAGTAAGACTCCTAGTTTGGGTGAGGCTTAGGTCTTGCTGACCTCGTGGTGGCGCCCCATATGTTGCTTAGCATCGCTGAGGCAGGTTGCTGAGAAAGAACTCTTTGGACGGGGGACTCGCTCGCTCTCAGTCTCGGCTTTGGCTGATTTCGATTACTCTGTACGCAGGAGGTAGGGCTCTCATCTGGTGGAAACAGCGGTAAGAGCAAGAGTCCCTGTCTGTCATCCTCCTCAGCCACGAGGATTATGGTCGGAACCTTGAGGGCGCCGATGAGCGTCGTAATGTAGGGCAAGTAGCCCTGTGTTCAACCAGCTGGCACGCGAGACAGCATGGACACCAGCACGCGTTCTGTCGCAGTCCTTTCAACTGAGAGCACGCTATAGCAAAGCAGCGATCATTCAGGCACCGACTGCTCTTGGCGGCCCTTGAATGTGAGCCCAGCGCTTTGCCGTGGTGGCGCTGCGCTCTCTACCAGCCACGCGAGCGTTCCTCAAACCTGGTTCCCGACATGCAGCGCGGTTCTTCGGGACTAGGTATCAGATATGTTTAACAGCCCACCGCACGTGGGAAGCTTCCTGCTAGTTGGTCGCTTGGGCCAGGTTTCTGTTGCAGCTTGCATATTTCATGGCACGCTAGCTGTCCTTGCTAGAGACAAAGCCAGCACACCTTCATTGTTGCTGTCTGTTGAAGACCCAATTTGTCGTGGCATGCTCTCTGCCATCTTGGGTACATCCCTCAGGTGTGAGAATGGTCCTTCCCTGTTGGAGTGTGCGCTGAAGTGTCGTCGAGCTAAAAAAAAAAAAAAACGGCGAATTTGTCAGGCCTTGGTAGAGGCGTGCGCTCTTGTAGCTGAAAGGCGTCGAGAACTCCCGGTAGACCGAGGGCGGAGAGTCGTAAAAAAACTCGGATAGGTCGCGCGCTGTTCACCACTTCTTCGACAGTTCTCGAAGCTGGCTGCACGTGGCACACTGTCGGGGGTATGAGAGTCGTCTGCTTGTTGACTAAACTCTCACCTCTTGGAACTGATATCGAGTGTAAGCGTGCAAGTGTATGTCCTGAGCGTTCCCCCAGTTTAGAGGCGCGCCCACACTAGAGAAGGGCGTTCAGGAACAAGAATAGGAAAAGAAAAAGGAAGATTTTCTTTGTTTCCCGACGCTAGTGCAGATGTGTTATTTTTCTCCCCTGACGTAAAGAACACCTGGAAACCGAAAAAAGAAGAGAAATGACGGCACACAGCTGAGCGTCATCGGGAAACTGGCGACCGTGCACCTCCCCGGGACAGCTTTTCGCATGCAGGCGAGGCTGTCAAAGTGTCGTGTGGGATGGAGTGAGAAAGAAGGGCTCTTTTCTCTTTTTTTGTTTGTTCTCGTGCACTGGGGGAGTTTTTCTCACTCCGATTCTAGCGCCCTGGTCTTGTGTTTTGATTTTCTGTGATGTGCGTGGAACGGGCCTGTATGCTGAGATGGCTGTCATCTTCCGCGCCCAGCGTTGAGCCAACTGGCGGAGCGGTTCAACGCCTTCTCTGACACTCGAGCTCTGATCGGGGAGGGTAATGGCTCATGGACGTTTCACAGAAGGTCGACTATAGTTCGCGGCATTGGCGGCCTAGCAGTGCGTGGGGGCGCCACAGACAGGTGCTGGCTGACACTTGGGGACCTGTCCGTGCCCATGCGGGGGATTTAGCACTTCACGCCAGTGTTGTAGCCGGCCTTCTGCTGCGTTTCGACGCTGCTGTTGTGCCGGGAGGGCACTGAGGTCGGTTCCGGCCATTCTGGGTGTGTCGCACGCTACAGCGTGCTGGTGTAGCTTTTCTCTGTACGCCATCAGGCCGGTTGGCGGCGTGTCCTGGAAGTGTGTCTGAAATACAGTTCACTAGTGTGGTCCGGTGCCGCCTTCAGGATTCTGTGGAGATAACTTTTGGGTGGTGTCGTGTCACTCCACTCGCTGGTTCAGTAGATATAGCCCAGTTTGTGTGTGCGACCGCGGGGTGAAAACCTCAGCTACACGCGTGCAACGCTGCTGGAGACTCGGTCACAAGGAAGACGCTGTCGCGGGGGAGCGGAGAACGAAGGCGGGGCGTTGCAGATTAGGATTTGCAGTAGCTGCGGTGGGCTCCGCGCGTGTATGCCATACTCTACACATGCGCGCCTCACTTCACAACACATGTCGTACGCTGTGGTGCGGCATCTCAGACCTCTCCAAGGACTGTTTCCCGTCCTCTGTGGAAACGAAATTCCTTTTTCGAGTACAGGAAGAAACCTATATAGGATTGAGCATGCGGTACAAGACGTGGCGAAATGGTTTCTCTTGTCTTGCCCTTAGAGCTGGCCCGGTGACACGCTTTCTCTTCCTTTGCAAGTGGCCCAGGAAGAATAAAGCTGAAGGGAGAAAGGAGCAGGGTGGCGGCATGAGCGGTGGAGCAGCCTGGCAATGAGAGAAACGGTGCGCACGGCCGCTGTCTCTGCACGAGTCGAAAGAAGGGTTGTGGGGAATGCTCTCTTCCAGGGAGGACATTCAGTGTTTCGTATCTTTTTCTTTTCCCATGTGGGGGTTCCGCGCTGGGATGTAACTTTCTGAGTCAAGAGTCGAATCTCTGCCTGATGGCAGACCGGCTGGTGGGTCGTTGTGGTGCGGGTCTGCCCGGCAATCAGGGAGGTACGCAGTACGCCTCTCGAGCCTGCGGGATGGCTTTTCATTTTTTCTTGCCTGGTTTGCCATGAATGCTGTCGGACGTGGTACCTGGCGCTCCGCACCCTGCTCAACGTAAACCTCTGGGGAAGCTGCCACTTTTGGGGATTGGACTTTGACCTTGCCCCGGCGTCCCATGCTGTCCTGGGTATGGGTAGCTCACGTTTGGGAGAGTACCATGGGTGAAGAAAAGTCGATAGTAGGAAACGAAGCTCGGCTGGCTCGAGACTGCTGCGCCATGATCCCGCGGGCGATGAGCGCAGGCGCGAGACTCTGTCCTCTGGAAGAAATACATTCACATTACAAGCGGCGCCGGACTGCTGGCGCGAGGTAGGCACGGTCAAGATGATTTCCCCGAGTTTCTTGTTTCTACTCTTCAGCATCACCAAGGGTTGAGGGTTTAGGGTTACAAAACAAAAGGCTTTTTTTTTCTTACTGAGTACCCTAAAACCAAGGGACGACCCATCAGTCACACACTTGTACGCGTACACTACAGGTCGACTTCATCCAATGCACCGATGAGTGTCATACCTATGGCAGCATGGCGTGTTGAGTGAGTACTTCTGGAAGCATGACACTTCCGCTAACCGCCAAACCGACGAGCCGTGAAGGTGTTCTGCGCAGGACGTAAGAACCAAAAAGCCGGTTTAGGGTTTCAGGTTTAGTTACACCTAGCTAGCAGGTGGTTGGCTACAGCTAGGTATACTCGCTGGTTACCACCCCAGTAGATGCGGCTAGCTGGGTGCCTAGCAACCGGCGGCCGACAGCCCCCCCGCTTTCTGGTTCCGTCTAGGCCGCAACCTTCATCGGCCCCGTTTCCGAAGGGCTGCTGGCGGGAGAAACTCGGACTACGTATACCGCCACTTACTTTTTGTTGCACTTTCATCTCGTCGGGACACGATCTCTGCTCAGCCGGTAGGTCCGACAAGTTGCGGCGTCGCCTTGTCCTTGCTGGGGAAGAGAACACGCTCCCAGGAGACGTAGAGGCAGCATTCCTCGCCCCGCTGTAGAAGCTGCCTGGACTGGAACCGCTTGGTAAATTGTCTTTGGGCCCGGGGCACCGGTGTAGCGATGCAAGGGCTCAGCGCTGTCGCCTGCCGCTCCAGGACACTTCCCAAAACTAGTGGGCAGTGAGAATAAGGATGGGAGTGCCCTGTGTACAGGCCCTATGTAGGGCGAAAATCAACTTGGAAGTGAACTCAGGTTATGCGGGGATGGTTTACCAGTTGTTGTGGGAGGTGTTCTCGAGAGGCCCTGGCTTTTTTCCATCTGCGTGTGCACGCTGACTGGTTAGCTACGGTTAGCTAGTTACAGATAGCTAGCAGGTGGTTGGCTGCAGCCAGTTGTCGAGTTGCTGGTTTCCTACCCCAGTAGCTGGGGCTAGCTAGGTGGCTAGCAACCGGCGGCCGAAACGTGCGCAGGGGAGAGAGTGCGGCCGAAGGAGAGTGTTAGGTAGCCGCACATGGCTGGCCGCAGGGAGAAAGGCAAATCCTGCCGTGAAAAAGAGCAAGTGAACTGGGAAAAACTCTCCTGTGTTTTGAGGGTCTAAGTATCGGAGCGCTCCTCAAACGGATACACTGTTTTTCCCTATGTGGCATTCTCCTGTGCGCGTTCCAGGCCCCGGGCGTGTGTCACGTTCTCGAGTGGACCGACCTTTTGGCTTTTCGTATCGTGTTGACTGTGACCGGAAGCAAAGGCGTTTTGGTGTTCCACACACTTCTAGGGTTTAGCGCTTGGCGACTTTTCTGTGTCTTCGATGGTGTGTGGTGCCTTTTCACGTTCGCGGAGAAATTGAGCGTGGGCTGTCGTGAACTAAGCGAGGGCATTCCCAGCTAACGGGAGGACTTGCTTTGTCAGAGGAGGGGCTGCACGAGAAGATGTATCTCGTAGAAGAGCCTGTAGCAAGTAACCAGCCTCACGAGCACGGTCAACTAAACTTTTTTTCTCGTTGCTTCGCTTTGCATGCTGGCTAGGGGACAGAAAAAAGAGTGTGTTTTGTCTTTTTTTGTTTCGGGGCGCCCTGTTCCATGGTCCCATCCCGTATAGACTGCGAGAAGCGGCCCGTTCGCTGTACGGCTAGATGGGGACAACCGCGTGGAGCGCCTACTGGCAGACAAATTCTTTTCTTCCCTGGCACTTTGAATGTGATCAGGTTATCACGCGGGTTTTGTGAAGATCCCACCGTGTTTTGGACGGTTCCGATCCGCCTGTAGCTGACAACCACTGGAGACAAGTTTGTTTTGGCGCAGAGCCGTCAGCACGCGGTTCTGGACAAACTGCGCGATTGCCGTGCAGATACACGGCGCTACTGAGCGCAGCTGTGGGTTACGAGAGCCCCATGTCTGCCTCAGTACCTGGCGCGGGAACACCAGTCGGCCTCAGATAGGTGCGTTTTTTATGCAGACTGTGAGCTCCGAGGAGAGGTTCGGTTGCTCACCGGTGGTCTTGGACGAAGAGCGCGCAGACGTCCGGCATTGATGCTGATCTTCGAAGCGAACTAGCACAAATGTCGGTTGCACGTGAATCAGGTGCTCCCGATTAGCAAGCCAAGCAAACCTTACACCGAAGGAACTATTGCTGTGTCTTGGGCCTTCCTGCCGCGGTGTGCCTGAGACAGCATGGGTCCGCTGAATCTTACCGGCGAGACTCGGGTGCTGCGGCTTGTCATCGGCCTGCAGCACCTGGTCTGCTAGCGCCCTGGGAGCTAGTAGGGCCGCGGTACGCTGTGCAGCGTCCACGTACAGCTGAAGCTGGCCTTACCATGTGCAGGGTGCAGGCACAGAGGGGGCGGAAGAACGCAGAATGGCAACGGCCTAGTGTCATTTTGGAATTGCTGGGATGTTTGCCCACGACATCGATAGCGCTTCAGATGTGCTGCTGCTGGGTGGGAGAGAAGGAAAACACTTTCGGAGATGCTGGCTGTTTCTTGAGTGGCGAGTGGCACTGTGATTCTCATTTTTGATCCTGTATTTGCTTAGCTTCGATGGATTTGGAGACAGCTAGGAAGAACTATGGTGTGAGTGCACTCCGCTTGTACGAAAGTCACGTGCTTCGCTATGACACTCCTGCCAATCCACTGAGTGGTGAGAATGCGGATACGCGCGTACAGGTACTAAGAAGGGGAAAAACCAAATCGAGACAAGTGGGTTACTTTGGCCTACCGGATGTTGCCTTGCAGCTGTGTCCGTTCTAACCAGTCGCCGATGGCGAGCTGAAGCGGGTGATCACGTACCAGTAGCTAGCGGCCAGTTCACAGTCCAGTCATCGAATAGCTGTCTGGGTTTGCCTGACATCGATGTCCAATAGCGAGTCGGAGTGGACCACTCCTTACAGGTAGCTGCCCTACATCATAGTACGGCTAGCAGCTAGCTACCCTAGCCCCTTGTGCCGGCTAGTTAGTTTGCAGCTAGTCAACCAACCACAGGGGAAGCCAGCTGGTCAGTTGGCAGCTGGTAGTAGTCGCGGCCGACAGCCGGACTGGGCTGCAGGGCAGAGATGGCAGCCGAGTCGGAATTTTGGGTAGTCGCGGGTGGCAATTAACGCGCACCTCAGGAAGCGAGGAGACCCACTGGTTTCGAAGCTACTGCACGAGAGAAGAGACCTCGTGGAGGTGTTGCCTGTGACTGAAACGACCGCGGGTTGTACTCTGGCGTCAGGAAAGAGGATGGCCCAGTTACTTGACCAGCTTCTTCAGTTGTGCTTGGAGAGAGCATTCACCCGCAAGCACACTCTACTCTGTGACGACCGACTTCCCCTGGCAAAGCGACTGAGGGGGCTCTCTCTTCTTTATAGACTCTTTCCTGACTGGCTGCAGGCAGGCCGTTTCTTTCTCTAGGAAGAGAACCGTATACATACAAGACAGCGAACGGAGCTGCCGGAAGTACGCCACAAGCCATTGATCGCGAGTACCCCATGTTGAGTGTGTGACATCTCCGCACAGATTGTGAGCGCGAAAGCAGCGATTGCTTAGAGCTTACGGTTAGCCTAAACTGATCGCAACGACTGCGACAGCCCTGACCCTCTTGAGGCTTCACTCATTTGACATGACAACGCCGTCGGACATCAGTCAGCCATGGAGTCAGGGTCGGGTACAATCCGCTTCACGATTGTGACCCGCGTCACTTTCCGAGCCAAACACCAAGGTGTCAGAAAAGCAGCAGTCGCTCCCCGCGGGCTGGACTGCTGATGCCCGGATACCCTCAGAAGATGTCCGGGACCCGTTACAGAGTGATCCTAAATTAGCGCGGCCTGTAGCCCTGTGAGCCGGGAAGTCATCTACACCACCACCAGCAGAAGCGACTCGGCGGTGGTCTCGCGCGGATGAGCTGAACCTGCCGCGGGGGCAAGCACCGTCCGACTACGACACTGCGGTAAGCTGCCAAAGCTTACGACAGTGTCGTGGTGTCCTCCTATTACTCTCCTGAGAATGTGTTATATCACGCGGGAACTCGTGGCCCGCCACGCACCGGCATTCCGGTAGTACAGACCGCACTGCAAAGGCCCGGTGCCTCACGAAAGACTGCTCTTAGAATTCTTACTTCCTATGTGTTTTGTAGCAGCCTATGGCTTTCTCCCCTCCCGTCCTTGGTTTCAGTCAACACTCACGAGTCAGGAGTGTCGTGCAACGTCGCACGTAAAACACCATCCATCAAGACAGGACTCTTGCTTGGGGACGCTGGGAACTGACTTGATCCGTTGTGCGAGATAGAGGGAGGCCACGCGTCAGTAAGACTTGCAACGCACATCGAATAGCCGCACCGGCGCGCATGTCTCAAATGTAAGAACAGGATGTAGGGCAACGCAGTGCCCGCGCCTGTTCTTTTTGTCGAGTGAAATGTGCAGATGGTGAGTCGCCCGAGCGCAAGAGCAACGGCGGAGACAGTACTGAGTGAAGCCGGACAGGAAAGGTGCGGACTTCGGGGCCTGTCTCGCGCTAGAGCACACTGGTGCAAACTGTCACGCACACCCAGCGGGCCTGGCCACTGGTAGAGGCTGTACAGGGTTCAGGTTCTTGGCGTTTTGGAGCATAGTCGTTCCGCTGAGGACAGCAGGCGAGTCTGTCCCCTTTCCCCCCAAAACTGTGACAAGACTGGCGGTGGCGCACGGAACTCCTGGACACCTGTGTACCGACAGAGCTGAGGTAGACTTGTGCCCGTACAGCCCAAAGTCCACCGACTTCACTTCCCTCCAGGAACCAATGTAATGCCAAACTCCTGTCCAGGCTGTAGGGATTGACTGGATGTGTGGTGTCTTGCTCCACCCTGTGGCGCCAACTGTCAACGCACACCTGCGATGCCTGGTTCGGTTTTCACTCCGGAGAGTGTCCTTGCACCAACTGGATATGTGCGCGGCCCGTGAGCGCCGTGACAAGAATTCCGACGCAAAATGCAACAGCAAGGACGCCTTGGTTCAGAGCGCCTCCGTGTCAATGTAACAGCAAGCAATCACGGAGGGGTGCGCTCCGCTGTCTGCGGAACACGTACTGACGATGTGGTGCAGTGACGCTCACATCGTGGCAGCTGGTAAGTTCTGCACGTGGCCAGAGTTTGAGTGCCGCTGACGGTGTGCGACCGGGCACTGCGGGTGACTCGTTGCGACCGTGCAGAGCTCGGTTTTTTAGGCGCGGAGGGCGGCCTCTGCTAGGTGCGCCGCAGCAGCGTGGGAGCCATGTGTGTGAGCATCTTTCCGCAGGAAGTGAGCCCACAAAAGTACACAGCCGCTGTAGGGACGGCTACGTCTGAAGCGTCGCTGCTCACGACTGACTCGTATCAGCTTTCGCCGTACTGCTGCTGTAGGTCTCGCTGATGTTCCGTTACACATGCCCGCGAGCCACCCACGGCTGTTGCGGCGGACCACGAGACGTTTGCAGGCAGGCGCGCACTTCGCCGGTCCGCACTTTATTTTCTAGTCCGGCAGAACAGCCACACGGCTTGTCACGAACTCCAGTACGGTCCGGCTCAAGTGTAATCCGTTCTCTGATTCGCTTCGCTCTCTCTGAAACGCACTGCAACGGCGACGCTGGGCTTTCGCTTAGTCGGTAAGGACTAGCACTTTTTCGGCCGCCGTGCGCTTCAGGCTCCTTTCATGAGCAAGGGCGCCAGGGCAGTGCCACGCTCAGCGGCTATGCAAAAGCGAGGCCACTTCTGCACGAAGCAGAGGGGCACCCCCCAGTCCCGCGCGCTACGTCAACCGTATACTGGAAGTGCCCACCTCTTGTGTGGACAAGGCATGTCAAGCCCCGGTAGTGCAATTGCTGGATTGCGTTCGCGTGAAAGTGAGACGCTCTTTTCGTCGCAGCTCGCAAGAGAGCAGGCACACGTCGAGGCTAGACACGGATCAACAAACGGACTGGTCACGCTGGCTGCACCTCCACTGACGCCGCCTGGAGTCCAGGCCTGACTCAGTACTCATCGCGGTGCTCTCTTCGCTCGTGCAGCCTCCGACTTAGCGCAGACGGGCGACTGTCACGAGCACTCCAGGCTGATGAGCGACCACTCCCCGGGGGTTTGAACATAGAAGGACGGACCAGGCTTCTCGCATACGTGGCGTCCCTTGGGGGGGAATCCTGAAGGGACTCGGTAGGCGGTCAACGCCTGGCTCATCCGTACGGCCGACGACTGCAAGCGGACCCCCCAATATGCCTTATGGTCAGACTCGGACTCTCCTTTGCCAGGTTGTAAGACTGGAGAGGCCGCGTGAATTGGTTAGTGTAGTGTTAGGGAGCATGACCACACGCTGTCGCGGGGATCACGTCGAGCCGGTTCACATGAGACTGTCGCAGAGGACTTGCAACTGGTGTCAGCTGAACGCAAGGCTTGCGGCACCAGGTTAAGGCTGCGTCCTTTTCTGTGACCAGGTTGTAAGACTCGTAAAGACATTCGGTGACCAGGTACCCACGACAACCCGGCATGAAAGGTTGCGCTGTACAAGGAACTGCAGTTCACTCGCGCGGTGACCTACGCTGGACGGCTTCTTCAAGTGTGCGCCGTGAAGCTGCTATGGGCAAAGAGCACAGCGATGCGCGCCCCCTCCCGTTGCGGGCAAGGCCTTTCTGTCGTCACGATGAGCCTGTTTTCGCGCAGACAGTACGGATTAGAGCGGCAGCCGCTGGCACGACGCTCGAGACGAGGTCTAGTGAAGGCGGCCCTGCTCTGAGGACATGAGCTGCACACACAGCGTACACATCAGGTTGCCCTGGGCTCACGTTTTCTTTGAAGCGTCAGCGGTAGACATCAGCGTGTGCGTGGCGGTTTCACGGCTAGCAGTAGCTGGCCCGCATAGCGGCCCAGAAAGGAGGGTTCGCGGCACTTGTCAGCTGCAAGTCGCTGGAGTAGGGCTTGCGCCGGAGGGCTTCCGACGGAGCAAGTAGCCCGTTCCGAAGAAGCAGAACATAGCCTTTGGTCCTTCCACCCGCTGCGTTTCCCAGGTGGACAGCTTCCTTGTGGTCAACTCCATGAACGGAGAGAGCCGCCCCGCTTTGAGGAGGGGTACGCGAAGAGGCGGCCACGCGTGCTGCTGCGAACAGGGCGGCGAGTGTCACAAATGCGGCGGAGAACACTCTGGCTTTGCAGCTCGTGACGTAGGCCTGGCAATTCTCTACACTGCCCTGCAAATGTCTAGGCTACTGCCACGGCTGGAGCGCCTTCTCTGACACAGGAATTTGTTTTTGCGGCTGAAGTTTCCCTCTCCCCGTTCACGGAAGTCGTGGTCTCGTTCATCAAGGGCTCCATGCAATGCAGAGGACTGACGTCCGGAAAAAGAACGAAGTGCATTGTCCCAGTACGATCAGTTCACAGGGGTTGATAGCACGTCGCAAAGCCCTCTCGTTAGTGGAGATCACGTTTAAACCTGCGGCACACCTCAAGTGCTGCCGTAGCGATCAGCTCACACCTACGCCTACGCTACGGCTCTCTTTCTCGTTTCTGGTTCAGGAGTGAATGTGCTTAGTCCCAAACCCTAGGGCCTACGGCAGAATTGCTCCGCCGTCTATAAAATACCCCAGTAACAGACAACGTGTAACCAAACACCCATGCTAGTAAGGATAGATATCTAATGCGAAGGACTCCGTCACAACAGCAGGACCGCGTCACGGATTGTCCACCAACGGTTACATGTGACAGCAGACTAACCATCTGCAGACCATCAGTCTAGCTACAAACGTGGACCAGTGCAGGTCTGCCGTGCAGCTGACATTCCCGAGTGCCTATTAGTCCGGCCAACTTTAGACCGCACTCACCGCCGCGAACTGCGCGGAGCGTTCAACGGTGCGCTGACGAAAAGCAACCCAGGCACCCAAAGGAGTGTCGCACGTGTCGACCCCGAAGTGACACATTTAAAGGCGTCACTACAACTGACCGGATGTCGACCCGGGTTAACGCGTAGACAGCCGGTCACACGAGACACACTTGGGAGTGTTATCGCACGCCACATGTACATTCAAAAAAAGGCAGTGTTGAAAATCTCCCATGTGATACGGCCAGAGCGTCGCGCGCCTCGCTGATAGCAGGAGTGACGGTTGGTGCGCAAGTAAGTACGAGCGTGGCTTTCCATCTGAGAGTGCAGAGAACGTCTCGGGCGTTACGACACTTGTTCCGTGCCCTGGCGCATCCTGGTTGCAAGGACCATAGTTTAGCAAAGGCACCTCAAATAGTAGAGCAGTGGGGCAAGGAAAAATGTCACACTGGAGCGGAGGCGCGAAGTCACCGGCTAGTGCAGTGATGTTGGCTGACAAGAAAGGCTGGCGTGTCAGTTCAAGGCCCTTCATCGTTGCCACACCGGTTACGCTCCGCAGTCCGCCGCCTCTCAGAATTGGCAGGTTTAGTTTTCATGCGTACCAACCCGGTAACGTAGGGATGCAGACTCGGACTCTCGGCCAGGAGTAGGGCCCCCGGTCTGAAGTACGGTAGCGACGACAAGGACTGATTGGCCGACCAAGTGGTCCATAGGCAGGCGCAGCAACTCATGGTAACAACTCGCGCGGCCAGATCGTAAGAAATCTCAAAAGCCGTACCACGTCTCGGTTTTTGGTGCTTTCCGGTCCGGCTCCTCAGAGGGCGGACGCCAGGTGCTGCTGTGAC